>NC_069079.1:70896785-71199815 GCF_025698485.1 Gossypium arboreum | reverse complement strand
CTTATTCTACCAAAGTTGTAAGCTTATAAAAGGCAGTCAAAGTTGGTGAATAGACAATATCCCAACTATGCCATACTCATTAGTTGGATGCAAACAAGATTGAACAAATTGACTCCTATGTTTTTATTTGGGAGGCTAAATACAAAGATACACAAATTAAGTGCACACAACTCAAAGAGGAGATAAGATCACTGAAGGAAATAGAATCCTCTCTAAAGAAGTAACTCAAGGCTCAGGAGCAACGCCACAAAGCCTTTAGAAAATATATAAAAGGCACCACAAGGAATTAGACTAAGGCCTTGCCCGAGTAAAGGCATAACATGATTTTTCATACTCAAGTAGTTGTTGGCCCATTGGATCTAAGTCAGATAGACTTCAACTTTTTTCACGATATCTCTACTGAATCTTTGAACTTTAACATTTATCACCCCAAGGGAAAAAATTGGGAAGACTTTCAAAAGAAGTGGAAATAAATAGTTGGTTTCTTCTTTCGAATATGCCTAAAATAGAGAAAAAAAGAGGAGAATTCAGAAGATTTTATTGACTTGGAGAAAGCTCTAGAGGATTGTCCATAAACAGAATAAGTCCCTGTTGAACCTATATACCATCACGCTGAAGGAGGAAACTAAAATTTTCTTGTTGTTCTGGCTTGTACCTTTTTCTTTCAATTACTTATGTAGTAATTTCCAGACATCATTAATGAAACTATCCTTTGTTCCCCTACTGCCTCACTTATCACAATATTACTTACTAGCATAATAAACATCTTTCACACAAACATAAATTTCAATAGACTTGAGGGACTAAGCCAGACTCGATGTAATATGCATAAGGGCCGACTCACTTATCTTTCAGAGGATCAAAAAAATAGATAGCTTTAATACCAACTTGTAACTTCCTCAACTCAACTCGATTCACCAGGTCCGGATCTCTGGTGTTACTGCACATACCAGTTAACAAAATTTCGAAATAGTTGACAGATACTTCTTACTTGAAACATTTTTCTTATTATTTTATTTAAAGACTCAACTTCAGGGAATCAAAAGAAAGTATTTAGAAACTAAATATTAAATACTACGTCACTTTTCCACTGTATGCATAATATCCCAATTTGCCTCTTTTTTGGCGTATTCCTGGAGTTGTCCCTCTTGGTGCACTCAAACAGATGGCCACACCTGAAATAAGAACAAACTTTGTAAGTTCAAGGAACTTAGTAAGCTTAAAAATAGCATACATTGGTGGGTGCTTTTATAAAATGTGTTGAACATCTATACGCTAGCTGCCCTTCTTCTTACTTCTGTTCAGGGAAAATACTTTCACAATTTTAGGCTTACACGTACACGCCAACTATCATACTCTTAGCGTATCAGTTATCTCTTAACTACTTGACTAACTTAAGATCTTTCCAAACATATATCAATATCATCTTTCTCTTGAAACTGAAAAAGTATCTTTCGAAAGAATATATTTTCAGAGTCCACTTCATATAGACCATCTCTTCACACATACACTTATTCCAGAACGGCTATTCACAGATATTGTTTATTAGTAGATTCTTATACATTTGACATATTCCCATAATGAATTGAATACCATCGGTTTACTGAATCAAATCATATTCTAGTTCAAACTCAATACATGCTTATATTGATAATGAATTACCCAGATCATTCAGAATAATTACTCACATCTTTTTTACAAAGCTCAAATCTACCTCAGATGACAAACAACTCAGATTTCCACAAGATTTTAGAGTAAGGCATAATACTATTCGTATATGGTGGATACCAGATACTTAGATTTCAATACTGTATAACACAGAAAAACTTAAATTTTCAATTTCTTATGTCTTTCATAACTACAAAACTGCCTATATTCAAAACTAATAGGTTACCATGATGGATACCCCTTTTGTTAACATACTGATACATACTTCTTTCAAGAACTTCCCTTAAAACTTACTCAATTACATCATAGATCTAATTCAACCAATTTAACTTTGGATGTATTATAACCTTATCATAGCAATATTTATCACAGAACACTCAAAATTTATCCAAAATTTACCATAAAGGTGAATAACCACATTTTGCCATACAAACTTAGCAAAGTATGCCATAATGACCAAACAGAACATGCCATAAAGGCAACATATAGAGTCACGTGTTTACTATCCTGGAGGACTTTCACAGAAGGTGTCATGGGTTTTATCTTATAGACTTATACTCTTTCATGTATCGTGATCTACTAGACCAGTTTTCGTCTTAATGGAGGCCAAACCATGAACATTCATACAGTCATATCTTGCCGTGGGTCTGAGCCACATGGACCTATACACTTTCATGTATCATGATCTATTGATCTAGTTTGCATCTTACAGGAGACTATTCCATGAGTGTTTTCATATCATAGTATACCATGGGTCTCAACCTCTTGGTCTTACACTTGTTTCATATTGTGATTTGCCAATCTAGTTAGCAATGTAACTGCTCTTCCAGAGGCATCAGGGAGGAACATTTATACAACAATCACTTACCCTTATTAGTTCACATATCTAATTGATTCATATCTTTTCTACATCAAACTATACATGCATACTTACCCATCAACATTCCATTCCAATAGAACTTCATACAAATCTTCCTAACACATATATCATTTTTACTATGTTTCTTACATTTACCAATTAATAGACATATCATCACTATTTAGATATACTTCTATTCTTACAATACACATGCAAGAGTTAAGATAGAAACTCACCTACTATAGCTCAACGTTCCAGACTTAGACATCCTTCTTGAACTAACAACAACAATTGCCTAAAGAACATAGATCCACTATTACAACACTTATTTATATAATTTACTTAACATCTAAACCATTGATAAGCCCCATACACAGCCTTGTACTAACAACTTATTGTTCATATACCTCTTACAGGCTTACTTTTTCAAATCTTAACATGTAGAGCAGTGATACTTACCCAGAGATGGAATGAAAATTTATTTTAACCAAGTACTTTAGCATCCAACATAATGGAGAAGAGATTCAATTAGATTTGAGAAGAAAGAATTAGAGAGTAATATATTGAAGAAAGAAGAACCTTTCTCAAAAACCTTTTCACACATATTTATATAACCTAACCCTACTTAGTAAAACTAAAAGAGTGTCACGAAATTTAGAAATTTTCTTTCTTAGTGGCCTATAGATTCTTAGAGAAATATAAATGAGAATCTTCCATAATGTATATTAGGTCCGTAAATCTTGTTGGTTCCCAACCAGGTCACATTACAACCCAACTAGTATAGTACTAAGACAAACAGGGCATGATATACTCATACCACAATTACCTTTTTTATTAAAAAATCTTTAAATAGAAGAATAATCTAAAATAGAATATTCACTTATTTACACGAAGGTTATTATACGCCCATAAATATTCACCAAAAAAAGCAATTGGGCAGATTACACTTCACTAAGTAGATCATTTCACTATTACACGCCTTAATCTTGATTCTCCCAAACTTGGGGTGTAACAAGGTATGGGATCATCTAGTGTTTTGGTACTATTTGAATCATCTTTTGGTTCTGTCATCTCATCCTCATCAATCTAGATTATTTTTCCTTTTTCTAGTGATGTCATCCACCGCCCCTAGAAACATCATAGGCAATAATTATACCTCTGTTATAATGATTTTCAATGTCTTGCATTGGCATGTTTACTTGGTGACATAGTAGAGTGATGAGTGATGGCAAATAGCAATAAATTTTCTTTCCTATTGCACACTCTCGAATTTCCTTAAGTATTATTCTCCCTACATTAATTGACTTTCTCGTCAATATACAATTTAGAAGAATCATTTCATTTATCAAAATAGTGCAACTAAAAATAACATGTATAATACTTTTCCGAATTAATTAGAACCATACCTTGGCCTCTCTGGTTGGACAATCCCTTTGGCAATATCGAGTACCTTGTCTCGAGATTGTCCATTTGGCTCTAGGAATCATGACCTTTCTCAGAATGTCTTGAATCGTCTCTTTACTGGCATTTACTACCATGGTTGAATAGTCATCATCATCAACATCGAGTTTGTTGGTAAGTGGCATCTCATTCCTCTTTGACACATTCCAAATCGTTGGCATCAATCGCAATCTTTCATGTAGGCATATGCATCTTTAAATGGAGCAGGCCAAAAGAAATTGGCTTGCAATACTTTTGCTACAGTGCGTGATCCTTTATAATGTCCCCCACTTGGGAATGAATTAAAGTGGTACAAAATATGGGCTAATTCGATCTCAGCTATACACCTTCTAATCATTTGGTCTACACATTGCTTAAACAAATATGGTTCCTCCTTAAAATAATATCTAACATCATGACGAAATTTCCTCCATTTTTAATATGTCATTTTGGGCAACATTAAACCACTAGCTAAAAAATTAGCATAGTCAGCAAATCAAGGAGTATTATGGAAGTGAATTACCTCAAAGATGTGTTTGTCTGGAAAGTTCTCATTAATAGAAGCAGAGGAGTGGATATCATTTTGTTGCTTCAATTTGGACAGATGGCCTGCCACTTGGTTTTTTACCCCTTTACTATCCTGTATCACCAGATCGAATTCTTGAAGTAACAAAACCCAATGAATCAATCTTGGTTTTGCATCTCTCTTTGATAGTAGATATTTAATGGTAGAGTGATCAGTATAAACTGTCACTTCAGAACCTACAAGATATGAACAAAAATTTTCAAAAGTGAAGACAACAGTAAATAGTTCTTTTTCTGATATCGTATAGTTTAATTATGCTCACGTCAAGGTTTGGCTTGCATAGTAGATGGGATGGAAAATCTTATTCCTCTATTGTCCCAACACAGCTCCTACTTTATAGTCACTTACGTTGCATATCACCTCAAATAGTGAACTCCAATCTTGGGTAATGATGATAGGTGTTGAAATTAATCGTTTCTTCAAATCCTCAAAAGCTTTTAAACAATCATCATCAAAATTAAAAATTGAGTCTTTCTCCAATAATTTCCAAAGTGATTTAGAGATTTTGGAGAAATCTTTAATGAATTTCCTATAAAACCTGCCATGTCCCAGAAAACTCCTAATGCATTTTACAGACACTGGAGGTGGGAGTTTCTCGATAACATCTATCTTTGCCTTATCGACTTCTATTCCTTGTCTCTTCGTATCGTTTGAGTACTTTGGCCAAATTATCTAAAAAATCATCATAAGAGTCTTTAAACACAAAAAAGTCACCCATAAACACTTCCAAAAAATTTTCAACATTGTCAGTTAATATAGCCATCATACACCGCTGAAAAGTTGCAGGTGCACTACACAAACAAAAAGGCATATGCCTGAAAGAAAACGTATAATATGGGCATGTAAAGGTTGTATTATGCTGATTTTCTAAGGCTACAATGATCTAATTGTATCCCGAATGTCCATCTAAGAAACAGTAATAGTTGTGCCTTGCAAGTCTATCTAACATTTGACCCAAAAATGGCAACAAAAAATGATCCTCTCGAGTTACCTTATTTAACTTATGGTAATTAATACAAATCCTCCAACCTATAATCATCCTAGTTGGAATCAGCTCATTATTCTTATTGTTTACAACTGTGAGGCCTCCCCTTCTTTGGTACACATTGGACTCGACTCACCAAGGAGCTACCTGAGCACTTTATAATTTCCTTCTTGACCACCTCTTTCACGATTAGGTTTAGCCTTCACCATCTTCTAGTATGCTTTTGTGCATGCAAAAATATGGGCTTATACCTCAAATATCAGTTATCGTCCAACTGACTGTCTTCTTGAATTCCTTCAAGACATTAATCAACTTCTCTTCTTGACTCTCAGTTAATTTAGCTGAAATAATCACAGGTAAAGTAGAAGAATTACCCAATAAAACATAGTTAAGGTGAGAACTACGTACCTTAACTCCATCTTGGATGTTTCTTCAATTGAAGCTTTCAACTACTTATACTTACGAGGTTCCAAATCCAATTATTCAAAACAAGGTTGTAAAATGAATCCCTTTAATTCGACTTCCAGTTTAGTATGATTTCCATCATTCTCATCTCACTTAGCAACTTTGGTGCTAAGAGTTGTTCCAATGGATCATTAGTAGGAACTGAAAATTTTGTCTCATCCATAGCAAAACATTCTTCTTTTATATCAGGTTATCTCATAGCTTTGAAAACATTAAAGGTTACCTGATCGTCTAGGACTCGCACGGTAAGCTCTCCTTTCTAAACATCAACCATTATTCTTCCGGGTTCTAAGAAAGCTCTTCCCAAGATGATAAGGACTTCTTTAGCTACTTCAAAATCTAAAATAATAAATTCAGCAGGAAAAATAAATTTATCAACACATGTCAGAATCTCTTCAATTTTTCCTTGAGGACGTGTTATTGATCTGTCTGCCAGTTGAAGTGTCACTATTGTTGGTTTGACTTCACCAATCCCCAATTGTCTAAACATAAACATAGGTATCAAATTTATGCTTACTCTCAAATCTCATAAAGCCAAAGCACAATATGAATTATGAATGTTGCATGATATGGTAAATCTTCCAAGGCCTTTCATCTTTGGTGGTAGCTTATTTTGTAAGAACGCACTGTACTCTTTTGTCAGAGCCACTATTTCAAACTCTCCCAATGTTCTCTTCTTCGATAAGATATTTTTAATGAATTTTACATAATTCAACATTTGTTCTAGAGCCTCTACCAATAGGATGTTCATATGCAACTGCTTAAGTACATCTAAAAATTTCTTAAATTGTACCTCTTATTGTTACTTCTGGAATCCTTGCGGGTAAGGAGATGGTGGAGTTTTAGCCTTAACTGGGCATCTTTTTGGAGGTAGTGTTGGTTTTGCATTCACCGTATGTGTTGATTCTTTAAAACTACTCTGTTGTGGTTGTACTCCAGTAGGGGTCACAGGAATAAGATTCTGCACTATGGGAGTTTCAACTTCTGGTTGAACTTTCTGATTTTGGAAAACAACAAGGTCATCTTTAGTTTTAATAATTGTTTAGGTTCCAACACTTTTCCACTTCTCAAAGTGACAGTTTTACACTACTCTTTGCCTGTTCTTCTGGGATTCTCCGTATCACTTGGCAAAGCACCCTGAGGTTTATTTCTTAGCTCGTTGGCTAACTGTCCCATTTGATTCTCTTGATTCCTTAGATTCAAGTTGTTTTTAGCCAAATTTGCTTTCAATAGGTAATCCAAACTACTTGAAGACTCGCTTAGCTAAGGTTTTTGCATTTGTTAACCTGGCAAATGATTTGAACAAGAAGGTATGTAGGAATTACCTGGACCCATCCCTTGATTACTCCAGGAAAAATTGGGATGATTTCGCCATGAAGGATTATAATGATTAGATTATGGACCTGGACCATTCCTATTTTGATGTTGGTTACCAACATTGTAGATAGATTCTGGGTTTGATGGACAATCTTCAAATGTATGACCATCTCAACAACATACACATGCAATGTTTTCAAACTGACTTGGTTGTTGACATGTCATGTTAGTGTTCCAACCAAAAATAATAATATCTTTAAACATAGAAGTCATAGTAGATACCTAAGCTGCTAAAGACGTAAGAGCGTCAACTTTATGATCTCCTGCCACTTTTCTTCCTGTGGAAGCTTAATTGGCCGGCCACTATTAGTAATTACTTGAAATTCTTTCAAGAATCTCATACGCCTCATTGTATGAATTTGAAAGAAAAGCTCCGTTAGCTGAAATGTGTACAACCATTCTTGTGTGAGCATTGAAACCATTGTATGAAGTCCTAATTGGATGCAATGAGAAATACCATGATGAGGGCATTTCCATAATAATTCTTTAAACCGTTCCCATGCCTCATACAAGGACTAATTATCAAATTCTTGAAACAGAACATGAAGGTAAGGAATTCCTTAATTCTTGCTTAAAACATTCCACCAATTCTTGCCATGTGGAAAAAGAACCAGGCAGTAAGGAATTCAAACATGCTCGTGCTCAATCTCACAACGAATATGGGAATAACTTCAATCTTAAGGCATCTTCAGAGACTCTTGTTCACTTGAAAGAATCGCTTACTTCTATAAATAAGTGGTTGTGTAAATTTGGATCTTTAGTAGGCATCCCACTAAATTGTCCCATTGTTTGTAATATCTGGAACATTACTGGTTTAAACTCAAACTGAGGGGCCTTAATCTTAGATCTTGAGATCCCTGAACTAAGTTCATTGAATAAGGGCATAGCATACTACCGAATAGCGTGATCTCTATCATCAGCAACAAGGATCAGATTCTGAGTATTATAAGTTATGTATTCTCTTGGATTTTGATTCATTTCTTCGACTTGTCTTTGGGTTGATTATCCCCTTCTTCTTTGCTTAAAAGTACATTTAATTTTTGGGTCAATTGGCAATAGATCGATAATTTGGTCTATTAAACCCTGGAAAATAAAAAAAATGTTAAAATTGATAACAACAAAAATAAAAATAAACCAAACTAAAAAAAATTACCTTCACAAATAATGACAAAATACAATCCTCGGCAACGATGCCAGAAACTTGTGTGGAGTGATTACGTGCAAGTGTACAAGGTCATACAAGTAATAAGTAATAAGTAAATACTATTGCCTCCACAGGTCTGTTATGTAAATTATTTGCAAATATACCTATAAAAAATTTGGAAGAAATTAAGTAAAGAAAAATATTGTCAATGAAGTAAAAAATAGTGTTAAGGTTGTAATCAGATTTGAAACACCCATAAAATAAAACAACATACCTTGTAGAAAATTATCACAACAGAAAGATTAAACACAAGATTTAACAAAACACAACATGAATAGACTAGAATAAATATTTCACTTAACAAGAGTTCATTGGCAATCATAAATGGAAAATCACGAAGGATTATGGCAATATGAAAACTCATTAAACCAAATTTTAATTAAGGCATATGCTTCTCTTGAAGTCCTGTTATGTCCCTAAGTTATTCTACATATGTCTATGTCAAAACTAACCTACAAATCACCCTTTTAGGCATTTACTCAGTTTGTGCATACAACAATCATCTTTCGATGTCCACATGATATGCACTATTTAGGTCCTTTTTTCTAGTAACAATTACCTCTTCTCATATTAAATAGTCAATTCATTAACCTACAAATTTTGGCCATACATTTACAAGTATAATCATGAATTAAACCTAAATGAATGAAATAATTGTTTGCATAAAATATTCACAATACAAAACCAATTAACTTAAATCATGATTCATAATTATTATGAATAAAAAAACTAAGTCATGTAATATTAAATTGAAAACATAAAGATGAGATGCAAACTTGTCTTTCAACACAGAAAACATCAATTAATAATAAAGAGAAAGGAAAGAAGAGTAGCCAAGGGGTTATCCACGACCAACTCACAATAAGAAGAGAAACAGTTGAATTGTAGGGGGTTATCTACGATTGCTCCGTGCGGCTTCCCATGGTGGCTCTCCTCCTTATCTTTACATTAAATCACCAAAATGCTCTCAAGTCATCCCTTTCTAATTGCTTTCATTTTCGGCAAGTGAATTGCCCTACTTTGTGGCAATCCATTGTTTAGCAAGCCGTGAGAAAGACAAAAACAATCAAAAGATGTTTTTTTTCTAAAAACTGGTGTGTGTTGATGAATGAGATAAAGCATCATTTTATAGCCTTCTTGCCCCTAACATCCCTTGCTATTTTTAGAAAAGGAATCTTTGATTTCCATCCCCTTTGATACCATCCCTTAATGTGAGGAAGAGTTGATGGAGACTTGCTAATTTTAGCAAGGAGGTTAGCTTATTTCTCTCATTGTATGGCTAGCCTTTGAATTGTAAAAGGGGAGGTGGTTTTGACTGCTATTTTTAGTAGGGAAGTGGATAGTTTTGAGGCTTGATTTAAGGGAAAATTTTTTTTGATTTTATTTGATGGATATTGGGGTCAAATTTGATTCTTTTTGGGAGATGAGTGGCTGATTATGGACTGTTAATTTTAGCAGTGGATGTTGCCATTTTATTTCATATAAAATTGGGTAAATGGAATGGTTTTGGGCCTTGAATTAGACAATATTGGGCCTCTATGTAATTGAATCCAAAACAAATTCATTTTGAAGCTTACATGGCTGCCTCTTGGATCTTTCAACATGTACCTATTTAAGACCCAAATACATCCAAAAAATAATAAAATAACATGCAGTTAACATAATTTTCACAAACTCATTCACATGGAAATTATAAAATATCACAAAATTGAGTACAAAACCATAGAAAGTGTTATTTATTTACTTGAAATTAGAATAAATTGTAAATAAAATAGTGTTAAAATATCATATATTTTAGAGCCTACACGCAACATGACATGACAATCTTAATATTTCCATAAGGTGAAGTCGTTATGCTGAAAGATTGGTGATTTGGATCCACAAGCTCTGGTCAGTGACTCCAAGGTGAAGAGGATAATCATCCATGGTTTAAGACCTGAGTTCAGAGGCTTTGTTGCTTCAATACAAGGATGGAAAACCCAACCATCACTTGTTGATTTAGAGAACTTGTTGACTGGTCAAGAGGCACTCTATGCCAGTAAAGGTGAAAGAAAATTCAAGCAACATGATAAGGGCAGGTAATGATGAGAAGTCAAAAAGTCATCAAGATGAATAGAGCATTCGTGAAGGGGGAGGTTTGAACAACCGTGGCAATAATAAAAAGTTTGAAGGAAAGTGTTGTAATTGTGGGAAAAAAGGTCAAATGGCAAAAGCTTGTTGGTCGGCAAAAAAGCTTATGGAGAGTAATGCAATTACTTCCAAAAGTGAAGAAGATTGGGATCTAGAGGCATTATTTACTATCGAAGAGGAAGGTGTGGTGGATAAAGAAGGTGCTATGAAAAGGGATAAGAAGGGTGCCTTGAGGAGTAACGGAAAGGATATGGCGTCGTATATAGAGACTAGGCTTGTGAAGGTACAACAAGCTATAACGAGTGTCCTTGATCGGGTAGAGGACACCGAGGGTCGCATGGATGGACTAGAGATGGGTAATGGAGAGTTTTGTGTAAAGCCTAAGAAAGAGCTAATGGAAAAGCTTCAAGGGGTCCTCAATGCAAAGATAGGTGATTTGAACCATAACAATGAAACACTCGAAGACCTGGTGGAGGTCATGTGCAACGAGATCGTGGAGCTTAAGGGGGAGCTCATTAGGCTAAAAACCATTGGAGGCATGCTTGGAACCTCAATTCATCATTGAGACATTTCAAAGCCTAAAGAAATCAAGGGTCTGAAAGATGTCAAGAATGTGGAAAACTTTCTAAGGGACACGAGTTAAGTATTATCGGGTCCTAGGTATCGACAACAAGCTAACCATGCCGAAGTTACAATGTCAAGGTGTCCAAGACATGAAACAAGCAATGATAGTCGTCAAGTCTTAGTAGAACTAAAAAAGGATCTATTCAAGTACCACGAGCATCGAAGCTCAAGATTGGTAAGAGAGGATCGAAAGAATTTGAGGGCAAGGATTCTTCAAGTGAGGATGAGGCTAATGAGAAAAGGTCATGCTGAAAGAGGGGCAAGACCATGACAACTATGAGAAAGGGTGAACTAAAACCCTTGAGTTGTTTCTTGTGTGATGGACCACACCATGTAAGGGATTGCCCAAGGTGAGCAAGCCTATCAGTCGTGGTAAAATCCTATGAGGAATCAAAAGCCAAAGGTAAGCACCATGTGAAGCCACGGAGGTTGTGCTTATTTGATTGTGTTGAAATAACTTTATCGAGCCAATGTAAATGGGAGCAAAGTACCATGAGTCGAGCCACAGAGGCATCGATAAGGATAGGATCAAAGGGCAGAGTTCCATCAAGCAAAGAGATAAGGGTGGTCACAATAATCAATATGAGGTGTTGGGAAATGTTGTAACAACCCATTTTTCAGTAAAATCAGAACAGTAGTTCTGGGACCACAAATTCGATCTGAAAATAAGGTATGTTTTTATTTCATTATATGGTCTGTATTATAAGAGGCATGTCATGTGAAAATGTTGATACGAAAATTTTATCAATTATGTGTTTAATTACGAGAATGACTAAATCGCATAAAATGGGAAAGTTGAATTCTAGTAGTTATAAGGATTAAATAGCTATGGAATTCAAAACTAGAGGTCCTTGTATGGTAATTAGACCATTAAAGAAAAGTATGTAGATTTTTGGTTACTCATCCATGGAAAAATTAGAAAAAATGAGGGACTAAATTGGAAATTAAAATAATTAATTAATTAAAAGATGATAAAAAGAAAATATCATCTTATTTTTATCATCTTCAACCTAAAACTCTATGAAAACCCTAGGAGAGAGAGGGAAAACTTTCAAGGCTTAATTAGGCAAGTTTTCTTGTCCCGTTTTTAGTAATTTTGATATTTTTGAAACTGGGATAGCTTAATCTCTCTATTTGAGGGATTAATTTGAAAAGGTATCAAAGTATAGAAAATGGGTCAAGGATGTATATGCTGAAAATTAGAAATTTATGGTAGAAAATGAAAGGTTGTAGATAGATAAACTTTTTCAAAGTGATTTTTTATGGAAACATGATTTAGGGACTAAAATGTAAACTTGTGAAATTCAAGAAAAATTCTAAATTTTTATGAATATATGTGCTATAAAATTTGTAATGGGATTTTGGTTAGGCTTGGAATAGGGAGTAAATTGCACAAGTTTCATTTTCCGAGCTTAGGGACAAAATCAAAATTTATGGAAAAGTTAGGGGCAAAATGGTAACTTTGCCTAGGACATAAATTGAGTCCATTTAAATATGAAATGTGTGAAATTGATGGTTAAACTCATTTATATAGATCCGGACAACACTAATTCGAGGTTAGATCGAGGAAAAGAAAAGGTTTCAGATTAGTAGACTTCTAACATGAATGAGTGTCGAGGTAAGTTCGTGTAACTTAATCCGGCATGTAAATATGTTTAATTGAATGTTGTCTTGTATGGAATGTGATTTATATTGATGTAAATTACTTGAATTGCTATCATGAGAAATTCAATACATGCTTGAAATGGTGAAAAAGGATTAAGTCCCGATTGAATATTAGATTCCGATGATTATATGAGCTTTCCCTAAACGAATAAAGTCCTGCATTTGTTGTGGATGGGATTTAGCTCGGATGAGCAATCCTGTTGACCTTGTTATGGATGGTTAATCCTAATATAATACCTTTTGAGTATATGTTAAAATTAGGGTTTAGCCTATATTGGTAATCCTAATTGAACTCTTCTGAGCATACGTTCTATAAAGGATTTAGCCTGGACTGGTAATCCTGTTATATGATATGTGGCTCGAGAGTGTGTTCCTTGATTAAGTACCCTAATGGGTACCATCGAATAAGAATTGACAGATTATGGAATCATATACCTCAAGTGTACTACTTGAGCATCCATCGAAATTTCAATGATTCATCGGACATATAACTCTAGACATGGCATGAGAATTATGAGATGAAATGATAATTTCTTGAAAGAGTGTTGCATGATGAGCTCATCTATTTTTACTTGATGTATATGTAAACTTTGTGACTAACATGTTTGATTGGATGCATGTGTTTAGGAAATTTAGCCAAATGGATGGAAAACTTGTTATTGTATGTTTAGACTTAATAAACGAGATTGGTAAGTTTAGTTTCCGTTATGTAAACTTACTAAGCATGTAATGTTTACTCTGTTTTTATTTTCCCCCCAATTTTATAGTACTCGGAAGCTCGTGAAGGTTGGATGTAATGGCCTAAATTCAAGGTTATCGGAACAATGGTTTCGTAACCATAGATCCAATTTAAAGAGAAATTTATTTCAATAATTTTGCTTGAAAATTGATATGATAGGAAAATCGTATGAAAAAATTGATAGAAAAATTTTACCGATTTAGTGATTAGATAGAAAAAGAAATTATTGAAGAAATTGGGTAAAAACAAGGTATCGAGACCTCTATCTTGTAAAACCGAGTCGAAAATAATATTATAAATATTTATGAAATGTTATTAATGTGGTATTAAAATTTCGTTAGGAAATTTTAATGTTTGGGTAGTCAATTAAATGAAAAGGACTAAATTGTAATAGGTGTAAAAGTTGCTAGAGTGATTAAATAGCTTAAGAGTCTAATGAGAAAGGATTTAAAAGGAATTAGACCCAACAGTTATTTGGGCTGGACGGCAAGGGTCTGAAATCAGCAGAAAAATTGATAAATTAAGGGTAAAATTGGAATATTGCAAAATTAACTAAATAAAACTAGGACTAAATAGGAAATATCTAGATTTCTCTTCATTTCTCTTCAATTCCAGCAGCTAAAAATGCCATAGGAGGGTTCTCTAAGCTGGTATTTCATAATTTTTGCACCAAGTGAGTTAATCCTTGCCTTTTTCTTGTAATTTTTGTGTTTCTAAGACTTTTACAACTAGGTCCTATTATTAAATTCATTAGTTTTTGATTTCATGGATGAAATTGAAAGTCACCATGGTTGAGTGCTGTAAGTTTATGATGAAATAGAATGAAATTAAAGCTTTAATTTGTTTATGAGATGATTTTATTAGGCAATTTCAATAGAAATTGATTTTTAGGACCTAATTGTGAAAATATTTGGAATTAAAGTCTATTGCTGAAATTCTGATTCCTAAAGGTTGTAAACTAGTTTAAGGTGATAGAATAAAATGTTAATTGAGAAAAATCAGCTCAATTGAGAGGCTAATTGAGTAGGGACGAAATTATCATTTATTAAAAGCTTAGGGGAAAAATGATAATAAATAGCTTGTACTAAAACAGTTTGGACAGCAGCAGTAGACTAACTTTGAAAAATCACCAAATATTGTAGGAATCGAATTAGAAGATGAAAAAAATATGGAATTAAGCTTATTGAGTCTAGTTTCTCATAGAAGAAATATTGTAAGCAATAGAGTTGTAAATTTTGAGATATAATGAATTTTGTGAGACAAGGTCAGAATGAATTCAGGTTCCCCTGTTCTGACTTTGAAAAATTATAAAAGATTGAATAAAAATAATTAGGGACTTAAATTTATATGTCTAGAATTATTAATGAGTCTATTTTTAATAAAAACAAAGGAGAACATCATTTGAATTTTTTATAAAGAGATAACTTATTTTTAGTGAAGAAGGGTCAGAAGTGTTAGACAACAGAACAGGGGTGACTTTGAAGAATAAACTGTACTGATTGGATAAACCAAAACTTCTGAAAATTTTATGGTAAAAATATATATGAGTCTAGTTTCAAGAAAAATTAACGGATCTTAATTTGGAGTTCGGTAGCTCAAGTTATAAATAATTTAGTGACTATAACTCAAGTAGATAGCTTTGAATGAACTATAAATAATAGTTGAATTATAGAGAATGTTGCATATGAACATGAAATGTATTAAATTGATAATTAAATTTATTTATTTAGATCCAGAAGACTCAAATACGAAGCTAGATCGAGGAAAGGAAAAAGTTCGGGATTAATAGATTTTTACTGTTTACAAACAAGTATCAAGGTAAGTTCGTGTAACTTGAATTATATTCTTAAATGCTTGAAATGCATGTTTTTTATATGAATATGATTTGAATGTTCATTATATGAAAATTGATGAAACATTGATATATTTGATAAAATGGGAAGAAATCTCGGTTGAATGAAAGGAAAATTCGATGGATCTCTGAAAAGGAATTGACGGTAAAAAGGATCTAGCAGGACGGGTGATCCTATCTGATATAGCCCTCCAGAAGAATATGTGTAAAATGGATTTAGCCTAGACGGGTAATCCGAATTAGGGTCTCAATTTAGCTTTGACTGTAATTGGATCCAAGCTCATTAGAGTAATTGTCGTTGCAGGATTTAGCCTTGACCGGTAATCCCGACAATACTCTATGAGTTTATATTGCAGGGGATTTAGCCTGGACTGGTAATCCCATTGCAAGGTTGAGGTTCGCGGGAGTGTGCTCTCTGAAATGGATATGTGCACACATGAATATGAATTGATGGACCCAGAATTGTACACTAAAAGTGTACCTCTGAAAATCTATCGAAATTCCGATAAATTCAACGGGATAAGTATAAAAAAAATAACAAGGAAATGGAAATTATGATATTGATGAGCTCATCAATCATAGTATATATTATTGGTACATGGAAATTATTGTACTAACTTGAATGTTGAGTTTGTGCATATTAGGGTAATAATGCATTGAATGGATATATGGATGTTTATTGTATTGTATTGAAAATATTAGGTAAGTATAATTCTTGTTACATGAGCTTACTAAGCACAAAGTGCTTACCCCATTTCCTTTTTCCCTGTTTTGTAGTGTTAAGAGCTCGGAGGTCGGATTTGGTCTGAGACACATCACACTGTCAACCTCAAGATTTCGGTATATAAAGAAACTTTATTTTGGAAATCAATGGTATGTATAAGCTAACAAAGTAAATGTTAACGTGAAATGAATGTAAAGTTAGCCATTAGTATGGTTAACAAACCTGGTTATAGATATGTGATGACGTTATCTTACATAAATGCATGAATCTATCATGAAAATATGTTGAATTGATTTGGCTGATGTGGATTGGTCTCGATTTAATATTACAGGGAAGGTTAGATATTTATAAAAGGGCTATACTGAATATAAAAAAAATTAATTAAGAAACTCGGTAATGCCTCGTACCTATTCCGACAATGAATAAGGGTAGGGTATTACATTTATTGGTATCGAGCTACGGTTTAGCGGTTCTAGGACCGATGTAACAAATACGGATTAGCTATACATGTCATTTAAATTATTATTGATAGTGTGATATCTCCTGACCATTTAAAATGTGTTTTTCTTATAGTAATGTCATCCGACCGAGCTCAATCTGAGGAAGCTGGGAGTCATGCTCCGGCTTCAGTACAAAGAGAAGAAACTAGCAGTAGAAGGCCCGAGACAGAGGGTCGAGGGGAGGAGGCAAAACAACCTTCTTTCGGATGATGAATGAATGGTTTAATCAATACTTAAGAACTAACCTCAGTAGTGCGACAAGTTCAAGCTCCCCCTCCTGCTCCTCCACCGGTTCCCGAGATCCCACAAGGTACAGGTACTGAATCTGTTAGAAAAGGGAAAGCTCCAGTAGATAAAATTCGAAAATATGGGGCCGAAGAATTTCGAGCAGCAGTTGATGATGATTCCAAACGGGCTGAATTCTGGTTAGAAAACACTACTCGGGTTCTGGAAGAATTATCTTGTACACTAGAAGAATGTCTGAAATGTGTCGTCTCACTGCTAAAAGATACAGCTTACCATTGGTGGAATACTAAAGCTTGAGTTGTTCGAAAGAAGAAATTACATGGGAATTCTTTCGCATCGAGTTCAAAAAAAATATATCACTAGAGGTTCCTTGACCAGAAAAGAAAAGAATTTCTTGAGCTGAAACAGGGCAATAGATCAGTATCTGAATATGAAAGAGAATTTGTTCGATTGAGTAAATATGCTCGAGAATGGGTACAGTCAGAAGTTGAAATGTGCAAACGATTCGAAGAAGGGTTGAATGAAGACATTAAGTTACTGATCGGAATTCTTGAAATTCGAGAGTTTGCTACATTGGCAGAGAGAGCTTATAAAGCAGAAGAATTGAGTAAAGAAAAGAAACATGCTGAGAGGGAAGCTCGAATTTTTAGTAAAAGACCGATGGGAAAATTCTAGTTTTCTGCTTCAAAGAAATTGAAGAAGTATCAGGATCGTTCTACTTCAGCCATTGGGTATTCGGGCAAAGAGCGAGGTTTTCAACGCACTAATCCAAGGCCTTCTACTCCATCAGTGACCAGTGTTGGCAGTGTTGGCACTCCTAAACCGAGATGCCAGTACTGTAATAAAGCTCATTTTGGTGAATGCCGATTTAAGAGTGGGGCTTGTTACCGATGTGGTTCTTTTGACCATTTCCTTAGAGATTGTCCAGAAAGGGGTGAAAAAGAAGCTGAACAGATATCGAAGCTGAGTAATCCAGTTTCGAGAGGTAGACCACCTCGACCATCCGGTAATGTCAGTGGTAGTCGAGGAGCTACAAAAGATACTATAGGTAGGCCTGAGGTACGAGCACCTGCTAGGACATATGCCATTCGTGCCAGAGAAGATGCTTCAGCACCCGATATTATTACTGGTACATTTTCTTTACTTGATACTGATATTACTGCATTGATTGATCCTGGTTCTATGCATTCATATATGTGTTAAACTTGCAATTGTTAAAAATTTATCTGTTGAACCTACTGAATTTGTGGTTAAAGTCTCGAACCCCCTGGGCCAGTCTGTGTTAGTGGATAAAATTTGTAAAAATTGTCCACTGATGGTAAGAGGTTATTGTTTCCTGGCTGATTTGATGTTACTGTCATTTGATGAATTTGACGTGATATTGGGTATGGATTGGTTAACCTAGCATGATGCGGTAGTAAGTTGTAAACAAAAATATATTTTGCTAAAATGTTAGAATGGTGAGTTGCTCCGAGTTAAATCGATCGAACGGAGGGTTATCGATATGATTTCGATAATGGCGACATGAGGTATGTCAAAAAGGGGTATGATGCTTACTTGGCTTATGTACTCAACACCAAGGTATCTGAGTCAAAGATACAGGCAGTTCCAGTGGTATGTGAATTTTCCGATGTGTTTCCAGAAGAATTACCAGGATTGCCACCAGAAAGAGAAGTGGAATTTTCTATAGATTTGATTCTGGGAACTACTCCGATCTCCATAGCTCCGCACCGGATGGCTCCTATAGAATTAAAAGAGTTAAAGACACAGTTGCAAGAGCTTGTTGACAGGGGTTTTGTCCGACTGAGTCATTCACCTTGGGGTGCTCCGATTCTGTTTGTGAAAAAGAAAGACGGGTCTTTAAGATTGTGTATCAACTACCAGCAGCTTAATAAAGTAACCATACAGAATAAGTACCCATTACCCCGGATTGATGATTTATTTGATCAGCTGAAAGGTGCTACTATGTTTTCAAAGATTGATCTTCAATCAGGTTATTATCAATTACGGGTAAAGGAGTCAGATGTGCCAAAAACAGCCTTTAGAACCAGGTACGGGCATTATGAGTTTCTAGTTATGCCGTTTGGGCTAACTAATGTACCTGCAGTATTCATGGATTTGATGAACCGGATATTCAGACCGTACTTAGACAGATTTGTAGTAGTATTCATTGATGATATTTTGGTTTATTCTCGGGATGAAGAAGAACATGCAGAACATTTGAGAATTGTGTTGCAAATTCTACGAGAGAAGCAGTTGTATGCTAAATTCAAGAAATGTGAATTTTGGCTTTGAGAAGTGGGTTTTCTTGGACACATTGTATCTGCCAAGGCATCGGGGTAGATCCAAGTAAAATCTCACTATTGTCAATTGAGTCCACCAAGAATGTATCCGAAGTTAGAAGTTTCTTGGGTTTAGTGGTTATTATCGAAGATTTGTACAGGATTCTCTATGATAGCTTCTCCAATGACTCGATTATTGCAAAAGATGTAAAGTTCGAGTGGATGATGAATGTCAACAAAGTTTCAACCGATTGAAAGACCTATTAACGAAAGCACTGTATTAGTGCAAACTGAACCGGGTAAGGAATTTGTTATTTACAAGTGATGCCTCATTAAATGGTTTAGGTTGTGTTTTGATGCAAGAAGGTAAAGTAATAGCCTATGCTTCAAGACAACTTAAACCACATGAAAGAAATTACCCAAGA
Source organism: Gossypium arboreum (assembly GCF_025698485.1). Lineage (NCBI taxonomy): Eukaryota > Viridiplantae > Streptophyta > Magnoliopsida > Malvales > Malvaceae > Gossypium > Gossypium arboreum. The sequence goes on along the minus strand of NC_069079.1, from coordinate 71,180,044 downwards.
CATGATCTTGAATTAGTCGCTATTGTATTTATTGTTGAAGATATGGCGGCATTTCTTGTACGGTGAGAAATGTCATATTTATCTTGATCATAAAAGCTTGAAATATTTGATGACACAGAAAGATTTGAATTTGAGACAACGCAGGTGGCTTGAACTGATAAAGGACTATGATTTGATTATTGATTACCATCCGGGTAAGGCTAATGTTGTAGTTGATGCTTTGAGCCGAAAATCTTTATTTGCTTTACGAGCTATGAATACCCGGTTATCATTGACTGATGATGGTTCAATCCTAGCTGAATTGAGAGCTAAACCAACATTTTTACAGCAAATATGTGAAGCTCAGAAGAATGAGGAGAAGTTACTGAGTTAAGCAGACACATGTGAGTCGATTAATGATTCGAATTTGATTGGTTACGATGATTGTTTATTATTCAGAGGTAGGGTATGTGTACCTCAGAATTCAGAGCTTATACAGAAGATTCTACTCAAGGCCCACAGTAGTACTATGTCTGTACATCCGGGGAGTAATAAAATGTATAATGATCTGAAAAAGATGTACTGGTGGTCGGGAATGAAACGTGATATCTCTGAGTTTGTATCAAGGTGCTTAATATGTCAACAAGTTAAAGTTGAACATCGGTACCTTCGGGTTACTTGACCAATTACTATCTTAGGAATGGAAATGGGAAAGAATCACTATGGATTTTGTATCGGGCTACCTTTGTCTCAGGAAAAAGATGCTATTTAGGTGATTATTGATCGATTAACAAAGTCACTCACTTTATTCCGATACGTATGGATTATTCTTTAGATAAACTAATTTGAACTGTACATATCTCGAGATTGTCGGGTTATATGGAGTGCTGTCTCCATTATATCGATAGAGATCCCTAATTTACGTCTCGTTTCGGGACAAATTGCAAGAAGCCTTGGGTACTCGGTTGTATTTCAAAGATCGCATTTCATCCTCGACGAGATGGTCAATCGGCGTGTAATTCAAGTATTGGAAGATATGCTCGATGTTGTATACTAGAGTTTGAAGGTAATTGGGAGAGGTATCTACCTTTGATTGAATTTGCTTACAATAACGATTATCGGTCTAGTATTAAAATGGCTCCGTATGAAGCTTTGTATGGTAGAAAATGTAAAACACCGTTATATTGGACAGAGCTCAGTGAAAGGAAGATACATGGGGTTGATTTGATCCGGGAAACAGAAGAAAAAGTAAAGGTTATTCGAGATAGTCTAAAAGCAGCTTCCGATCGTCAAAAATCATATGCCGACCTTAAGCGAAAAGAGATTGAATTTCAAGTCGGTGACAAGGTATTTCTGAAAGTGTCTCCTTGGAAGAAAGTTCTTTGATTCGGTCAAAAGGGTAAATTGAGTCCAAGATTTATCGAGCCCTATGAAATCATAGAAAGAATTGGACCGGTCGCTTATCGATTGGCATTACCACCGGAACTTGATAGAATCCATAATGTTTTTCATGTATCTATGTTACGACGATATCGATCAAATCCTTCACATGTTATTTCTCTGATAGAAGTAGAGATTCAACCGGATATGACTTACAGTGAAGAATCGGTCAAGATATTGGCACGGGAGACAAAAGAGCTTAGAAATAAAAAGATAAATTTGGTGAAAGTATTGTGGCAAAAGCACGGGATTGAGGAAGCAACATGAGAACCGGAGGAGGCAATGAGGAAACAATACCCAAACCTCTTTACTAGTAAGATTTTCGAGGACGAAAATCCTTAAAAAGGGGGGGAGAGTTGTAATGGCCTAAATTCAAGGTTATCGGAACAATGGTTTCGTAACCACAGATCCGATTTAAAGAGAAATTTATTTCAATATTTTTGCTTGAAAATTGATATGATAGGATAATCGTATGAAAATGTTGATAGAAAAATTTTACCGATTTAGTAATTAGATAAAAAAGAAATTATTGAAGAAATTGGGTAAAAACAAGGTATCGAGACCTCTATCTCGTAAAACCGAGTCGAAAATAATTTTATAAATATTTATGAAATGTTATTAATGTGGTATTAAAATTTCGTTAGGAAATTTTAATGTTTGGGTAGTCAATTAAATGAAAAGGACTAAATTGTAATAGGTGTAAAAGTTGCTAGAGTGATTAAATAGCTTAAGAGTCTAATGAGAAAGGATTTAAAAGGAATTAGACCCAAAAGTTATTTGGGCTGGACGGAAAGGGTCTGAAATCAGCAGAAAAATTGATAAATTAAGGGTAAAATTGGAATATTGCAAAATTAACTAAATAAAACTAGGACTAAATAGGAAATATCTAGATTTCTCTTCATTTCTCTTCAATTCCAGCAGCTAAAAATGCCATAGGAGGGTTCTCTAAGCTGGTATTTCATAATTTTTCCACCAATTGAGTTAATCCTTGCCTTTTTCTTGTAATTTTTGTGTTTCTAAGACTTTTACAACTAGGTCCTACTATTAAATTCATTAGTTTTTGATTTCATGGATGAAATTGAAAGTCACCATGGTTGAGTGCTGTAAATTTATGATGAAATAGAATGAAATTAAAGCTTTAATTTGTTTATGAGATGATTTTATTAGGCAATTTCAATAGAAATTGATTTTTAGGACCTAATTGTGAAAATGTTTGGAATTAAAGTCTATTGCTGAAATTCTGATTCCTAAAGGTTGTAAACTAGTTTAAGGTGATAGAAGAAACTGTTAATTGAGAAAAATCAGCTCAATTGAGAGGCTAATTGAGTAGGGACGAAATTATCATTTATTAAAAGCCTAGGGGAAAATGGTAATAAACAGCTTGCACTAAAATAGTTTGGACAGCAGCAGTAGACTAACTTTGAAAAATCACCAAAAATTGTAGGAACCGAATTAGAAGATGAAAAAAATATGGAATTAAATATTATTGAGTCTAGTTTCTCATAGAAGAAATATTGTAAGCAATGGAGTTCTAAATTTTGAGATATAATGAATTTTGTGAGACAAGGTCAGAATGAATTCAGGTTCCCCTGTTCTGACTTTGAAAAATTATAAAAGATTGAATAAAAATAATTAGGGACTTAAATTTATATGTCTAGAATTATTAATGAGTCTATTTTAATAGAAACAAAGGAGAATATCATTTTAATTTTTTATAAAGAGATAATTTATTTTTAGTGAAGAAGGGTCAGAACTGTTAGACAACAGAACAGGGGTGACTTTGAAGAATAAACTGTACTGATTGGATAAACCAAAACTTCTGAAAATTTTATGGTGAAAATATATATGAGTCTAGTTTCAGGAAAAATTAACGGATCTTAATTTCGAGTTCGGTAGCTCAAGTTATAAATAATTTAGTGACTATAACTCAAGTAGACAGCTTTGAATGAACTATAAATAATAGTTGAATTATAGAGAATGTTGCATATGAACATGAAATGTATTAAATTGATAATTAAATTTATTTATTTAGATCCAGAAGATTCAAATACGAAGCTAGATCGAGGAAAGGAAAAAGCTCGGGATTAATAGATTTTTACTATTTACAAACAAGTATCAAGGTAAGTTCGTGTAACTTGAATTATATTCTTAAATGCTTGAAATGCATGTTTTTTATATGAATATGATTTGAATGTTCATTATATGAAAATTGATGAAACATTGATATATTTGATAAAATGGGAAGAAATCTCGGTTGAATGAAAGGAAAATTGATGGATCTCGAAAAGGAATTGACGGTAAAAGGATCTAGCAGGACGGGTGATCCTATCTGATATAGCCCTCCGAAGAATATGTGTAAAATGGATTTAACCCGGACGGGTAATCCGAATTAGGTCTGAATTTAGCTTTGGTGGTAATTCGGATCCAAGCTCATTAGAATAATTGTCGTTGCGGGATTTAGCTTTGACCGGTAATCCCGACAATACTCTATGAGTTTATATTGCGAGGATTTAGCTCGACCGGTAATCCCGCCGCAAGGTTGAGGTTCACGGGAGTGTGCTCTCTGAAATGGATATGTGCGCACATGAATATGAATTGATGGAGCCGGAATTGTACACTAAAAGTGTACCTCTGAAAATCCATCGAAATTCCGATAAATTCAACGGGATAAGTATAAAAAAAATAACAAGGAAATGGAAATTATGATATTGATGAGCTCATCAATCATAGTATATATTATTGGTACATGGAAATTATTGTACTAACTTGAATGTTGAGTTTGTGCATATTAGGGTAATAATGCAGTGAATGGATATATGGATGTTTATTGTATTGTATTGAAAATATTAGGTAAGTATAATTCTTGTTACATGAGCTTACTAAGCACAAAGTGCTTACCCGCTTCCTTTTTCCTGTTTTGTAGTGTTAAGAGCTCGGAGGTCGGATTTGGTGGAGACACATCACATCATCAACCTCGAGATTTCGGTATATAAAGAAACTTTATTTTGGAAATCAATGGCATGTATAAGCTAACAAAGTAAATGTTAACGTGAAATGAATGTAAAGTTAGCCATTAGTATGGTTAACAAACCTGGTTATAGATATGTGATGACGTTATCTTATATAAATGCATGAATCTATCATGAAAATATGTTGAATTGATTTGGTTGATGTGGATTGGTCTCGATTTAATATTACAGGGAAGGTTAGATATTTATAAAAGGGCTATATTGAATATAAAAAAAATTTTAATTCGTAAACTCCGGTAATGCCTCGTACCCTATTCCGACAATGAATACGGGTAGGGGTGTTACATTGGAGATCACTGGAGCATCGTCACACTATCAACTAGTCATTTTGGGCATACTTAATAAAATCATTTTGGTATAATGGCATGTATAGGACAACTTGACCGTTAGTAGGTTGATAATGATGTTTTGTAACCTAGCCATTGGAATGGCTAGTAATGGTTCATTTTGGTATTACTAAGTAGGTTATCATGATATATATATATATATATATATATATGTGTGTGTGTGTGTGTGTGTGTGTGTGTGTTATGTTAAGTATATGTGTACAAAGGATGTGATTGCATAGTTAATTCAAGGTAAGATTTTAAGCACACATGCATGTAATGATATGCCTTGTTGAATGATGAAGTTTGATCAATTTGAATGCTTAGATTGGTTGGTATTGGATGTGTGTTTCAAGTGCAAGTCTTGGGTGAAATTTTGGGTGAGAAATGAAGTTATAAATGGCTTCATTTTGTCTATACGGGCAGACACACGGGCGTGTGTCTAGGCCATGTGTGACACACAGCCTGGTAACATGGGCATGTGGTTAGGCCGTGTGTCCCCTACACCTTAATTTTGAGAAATAGAATGCTCAGAATTGGGCTCACGGGCAGAGGCACGGGAATGTGTCTCAGTCGTGTGATTGACACTCTAACACCCCTAACCCGTATCCATCACCGGAGTAGGGTTACGAGGTATTACCGATCAATTCATAACATATAGCATACATTTATCAAACATAAAGTATTCATTCTCATAAATCATTCGACACAATCAAATTGTCCCTTATAAGGGCTTTCGAGGCCTTAAACATGTTTTAGAAGTGGTTCGGGACTAAACCGACGACATATGAAATTTTTGGAAACTTAAAAAATTTTCATGTAAACAGAGGTCACACACCCGTGTGACCAGGCCGTGTGCCTCACATGGTATCCAGACACACCTGTGTCTCAGGCCATGTAGAAACAGGGCATACATACTGACTTGCATCACACGGCCAAAGACACGCCCATGTTCCAGGTAGTGTGAAAACTGGAGGGTATACAGACTTGGTCACACGGCCGACCACAGTGTGCTAGGCCATGTGCCAATTAGGGGGTATATTGACTTGTACCACACGGCCAGTCACACGCCCGTGTGTGGGACCGTGTGAAGCATACTGACTTCACTTCAATTTCAGCACTAAGGGACATACGGTTGTGTAACATAACCGTGTGTCACACACGACTGAGACACACGCCAGTCTCTCTGCCCGTGTGGCCAAAAATAGGTTATTTACCAAGCCATTTTGCCGCCCATTTTACACATACCTATTCAAGCTCAAATGGTACCATTTCAAGACACTGATATGCATCCGAAAACCATCAATACCAATCACAAATATGCTATAATTTTCCATCTAATGTCATACCTAAATTCACATATACAATTCAATCTACTAACCATTCCACACATATATTATCAAGCACAAATTCACAAGTACATATCTTCTCAAATTATCAACTTCAATCACACAATATAGGTCGATTACCAAACTCAAAATATAACCATTTGCACATTTATAAACATCATCAAATTCATCATCTTATGCCACCTCAAATGACCAAAATACATGTCCATCAAACATACCAAAATGACTCAAGCCTATACATGCCATATACAATATATACACAACTCAAAAGTACCAAATAGTTGTTCGATAGTGCGATGAAGCCTCTGACGATCCCCGGATCCGAGCTAGCTTGATATCACTATAAAACACGAGGAAAATAAACAAAGTAATCTATTAAGCTTAGTAAGCTCTTATGAGATAAACTTAATGCAATCACATAAACATAAATCAATATGTAACATTCATTAACTATCAAACCTTTCAAGTACTCATTCACAAAACTATATACTCTCATCATCATTTCTTTGATTCAAAGCTAAAATGGTTTATTTACATACCTGTACCATCTCATACCAATCTCATATACATTCTCGTCTTTCATTTACCCATTGAACCATTTGGAATAAAATTCGGATACTCAAGGTTTCATACGATAAGTACCTATATCATGGCCCGAAGCCAAATCAAGGTAACTTATCTGAAATTATGATATCATGGCCCGAAGCCAAATCAGCTGATATGCATGGCCCAAAGCCAAATTGGTATCTCTCGCACCAGAAGTGCTATATCATGTCCCGAAGCCAAATCAAGTATACCTAATGACATGTCACTAGCATCCCAAACTATTCCTAAGGTTCAACCGGGATTCTAACCGTCGAATCATTTCCAAACTTGTCCGTAATCACATAATCATAATTCATGCTATATCAAAGCACATAAAATACATTTGAAATGAATTTATAACATACGAACTTACCTCGTACTCGGAATTGAAAGATCAGGTCGACTACTCGATAACCTTACTTTTTCCCTGATCTAAATTTGAATTCTTTTTTCATGATCTATATGAATTCATAATTAACTTATTAAATCAACCATTCTTTCAATTTAGTCCAAAACATACATTTAGGCCTACATGCACATTAGCCCCTAAACTTTCACATTTAATCAAATTAGTCCGTATTTCTCAAATACACAAAATTCACACAATTCAACAAAAGCCATGCTTGGCTGAATTATATATAGGTCCCTAGCAGCCAAAACTTTCATTTATTTCACATTTCAACCACACAATTTATACATTTCACAATTTAATCCTTATTATGCATTTTCATCAAAAATAACTTTACAAAACATGTAAAATGATCATCAATCCTTCATATTTCATCTTCAAACACCAAAGAACACAAAAACTCATCAATGGCAACTTTTAAAATCTTTAACAGTTTCAAAATTAAAGGGATCGTTTAGCTAAATTGAGCTGCAATGATTACAGAAACATAGAAATCATCAAAAACTGAGCTAAAATTGTACCTTAATCAAGCTAGGAGTGTGCCGAAACTTAAAAAGCTTCAAACCCTCTCTTTTTTTTCTATTTTTGGTTGCCAAGGAAGAATATGAACACAATTTCATCTTTTGACATAATTTAATTAACTTAATTTATCAATTTACTATAATAACCTTTGTTATAAACATATAAAAACATAAAATGGATGGCCATAATTGTCCATTAACACTACCAATGGTCTAATATCATCATAAGGACTTTAAATTTAATAAATCATAGTAATTAAACACCTTTAACAAGTAGAATGCAACTTTTGTATTTTACACGATTTAGTCCTTTTTCACAAATTAACCAAGCAATCAATAAAATTAGCTCACGAAATTTTCACACATATCAAATAACATGTTGTAAATACAAAAAATAATATTAAAATAATTTTTTGACATCAGATTTGTCATTTTAAAACTACTGTTTCGATTTAGCTAAAATCGAACTGTTACAACTCTCCCCCTTTAGGGATTTTGGTCCCCAAAAATCTTACCAGTGAATAGGTTCGGGTATTGTTTTCTCATAGCATCCTCAGGTTCCCATGTAGCTTCTTCAACCCCGTGCTGATGCCGTAATATTTTCACTAATGCGATTCTCTTATTTCTCAGTTCTTTGATCTCACGAGCTAAAATTTGAATCAGTTCTTCAGCATATGACATATCAGAATGAATTTCAACCTCGGTCAGGGAAATGACATATGAAGGGTTGAATTAATATCATCGAAGCATCGACACATGAAACATATTATTTATCTTTTCTAACTTAGACGATAAGGTTAGCTGATATGCCACTGGTCCAACTCGTTTAGTAATCTCATATGGTCTGATGAATTGCGAACTCAATTTCGCTTTTTGACCAAAAAGCAATATCTTTTTCCATGGTGACACTTTCAAAAACACTTTATCCCCGACCTGGAGCTCAATATCTTTCCATTTCAAGTTTGTGTCTGTCGATCCGAAGCTACTTTCAAACTATCGTAAATTACTTTCACTTTTTCTTCAGCCTCTCTGATCAGATCAACCTCGTAAATCTTATTTTTGCTGAGCTCACTCCAATACAACGGTGTTAGAAATTTACGATCGTATAGAGCTTCGTACGGTGCCATCTTTATACTTGATTAGAAACTATTATTGTAAGCAAATTCAATCAGTGGTAGATATTTCTCCCAGCTACCTTCAAACTTAAGAATGCAACAACGCAACATATCCTCAAGTATCTAAATAACTCGTTCGAATTGACCATCCGTTTGCGGGTGAAATGCAATGCTAAAATGCAACTTTGAACCCAAAGATTCTTGTAATTCTTCCAAAATCGTGAAGTAAATCTTGGATCTCTATCCGAAACAATAGATAGTGGTACTTCGTGCAATTGAACAATCTCTGAGATATACAACTCAGCCAATTTATCAAGCGAGAAATCTGTACATACCGAAATGAAATGAGCTAATTTTGTCAATCTGTCAACAACAACCCAGATTGCATCTTTCTTTCTTGGAGATAAGGGCAAACTCGATACGAAATTTATTGTTACTTTATCCCATTTCCACTCAGGAATAATAATAGGCTGTAATAAACCTGACGGCACTTGATGCTCAGCTTTGACTTGCTGACAAATCAAACATTTTGAAACAAATTCTGAGATATCTCATTTCATGTCGTGCCACCAATAAAGCTATTTCAAATCATTATACATTTTTGTGCTTTCCAGATCTACTGATAAACAACTACTGTGTGCTTCACTTAGAATCTTTCGAATGAGCTCAGAATTTCTTGGTACACATATTCTATCATGAAACATCAAATAGTCATCAAGCCCTATTTGAAGCCCTAAATCAGAAGTTGACTCACATTGAGCTCGTTTTGCTTGCAATTCATTATCAAATTTTTTAGCCTCACAAATTTACTGTAAAAATAAAGATCTCGCTTTCAACTCGAGTACTATCAAACTATCATCAAACAAAGCTAATTGTGTGTTCAAAGCACGTAAAGCAAATAAGGACTTTCGACTCAATGCATCAGCAACTACGTTTACTTTCTCCGGATGATAGTCAATCACTAATTCATAGACTTTTAGCAATTCCAACCATCTCCGTTGTCGCAAATTCAAATCATTCTAAGTCACTAGATATTTCAAGCTTTTGTGGTCAGTATAAATATGTCATTTCTCGCCAAACAAGTAATGACGCCAAATTTTTAATGCGAACACTATTGCGGCTAGCTCTAGATCGTGCGTTTGATGATTCTTTTTATGCGGCTTCAACTGTGTCGAGGCGTAAGCTACAACTTTGCCTTCCTGCATGAAAACACAACCCAAGCCATTTAACGATGCATCACTGAAAGCTACAAATTCTTTACCTGACTCAGGCTGAACTAACACTGGTGCCTCTGTCAATAATGTTTTCAACTGTTCAAAGCTCTGCTGACACTTTACTAACCACTCAAATTTAACATCTTTTTGAAGCAACCTTTTCATCAAAGTCACAATATCGAGAAGCCTTTCACAAATCTTCTATAATAACCGGCTAGTCCCTAAAAACTACGGACTTCGGATACATTTCTTGGAGGCTTCCAATCTATAATCGCAGAAATTTTGCTCTGGTCAACTCGAATACCCGTGACTGACACTATATGTCCCAGAAAACCAATTTCTCATAGCCAAAACTCACATTTCCTGAACTTTGTAAACAACTGTTTATCTCTCAAAGTTTGTAACACGATTCTCAAATGCTCGACATGTTCAGATTCATCACGAGAGTAAATTAAAATATCATCAATAAAAACAACTATGAATCGGTCTAAGTACGGCCTGAAAATCTTGTTCATCAAGTCCATAAAAATAGCAGGTGCATTTGTTAGTCCGAAAGGCATAATAAGAAATTCGTAGTGTCCGTACCTTGTTCTAAATGTAGTCTTTGGCACATCTAAGTCTTTAACTCACAACTGGTAATAACCCGATCTCAAATTAATTTTTCAAAACATTGTTGCCTCTTTTAACTGATCAAACAAATCATTTATTCATGGCAAAGGGTAATTATTCTTGATCGTCACTTTGTTGAGTTGTCGATAGCCTATACACATTTTCATCATGCCATCTTTCTTTTTCACAAATAACACCGATGCACCCCAGGGAGAGAAACTCGATCTAGCAAAACCTCTATCTCTCAACTCTTGCAACTGAGCTTTCAATTCTTTTAACTCTGTCGAAGCCATTCTGTACGAAGCTATCGATATCGGCGTTGTTCCCGGTACTAATTCAATACCAAACTCAACCTCTCTGATAGGTGGTAAACCCGGTAACTCTTTGGGAAATACATCTGGATACTCACACACAACTGGTAACATAGGCGTGTGTAGTATACGGCCTGACCACACGGGCGTGTGAGCCCTGCAACATGGAAAATTTTTTGAAATTTTGCAAAAAATTTTATAAGTTTTCGATTAAGTCCCGACTCGACTCTAATACTAGTATTGGGCTTCGAGGGTCCAATTAAGGGACGTTTTGAATAATCTCGGTAAATAAATAGTAAATTACACGAATTATTTGAAAAATTTCCTGAAAGTTTTGGTAATGCTCCAAAACCCTGTTCAGGCGACGGATACGGGTTAGAGGTGTTACACATGTTAAGGTAGAAGACCAAGTTACAGACTTATTTATAAAAAGCTTGTGTGGCAATAAGTTTGAAAGCTTTTGTCGTTAGTTTGGCATGGTGAAAGTTGGTGTTGAGGGGGAGTGTTGAATATCAACACCAACTTATTGGAAAATAAATGTAAAGTGTTCTGTTAGTAGGGAATGAATCCCATATTTCCTATGAACAAAAAACAAAGGGATTATGAGTCTATATAAAACTCATATCCCACATTGCTTAGAAAAACAAGGGTAGTAAGACCTTGAGTCTATATAAAGACCTATGTTATAAGTGTTGGAAAATCGAGTTTGGAAAACGTAACAGAAAATAAGTTTAAGAAAAATCAAAGTTTTAAATTATTTTTCCAAAACTTGAACTTGGTTGTGTAACACCCCGAACCCGAGACCATCGCCGGTGTCGGACACGAGGGGTTAGCAAGCCAAGTTCACTTGTTTTGCCCATCCATTGGACATTTCCAGTCAGGCTGGAAAAACTGCGTCACTGTCGCCTTAAAAATCATATCTCGAGTTTCAAAACTCGGAAACTGGTTTCGTAAATTTTCCCTGAATTTAGACTCATATATCCATCCATGGATTTATTTCTAGAATTTTTGGTCGGGCCAATTGGTACAGTTTATTAGTTAAAGTCACCCATGTTACAGGGATCGACTGCTCTGACCTTCGCGCGGTATAACTTGAATATCTCTCTGTACAGGGCTTTAATGCTGGTGCCGTTTGTTTCTAATGAAACTAGACTCAAAATGGAATCTGTACATATAAGGTATGTCTCCTAATTCTTTTTGGATAATTTATAGTGAATTTTTAAAGTTGTGACAGGGAACCCAGAAACCATTCTGGCCCTGTCTCACAATAGCTTTAATATCTCTTAACCTGTAACTCCTATGACCATTTCGTTTCTTCCATAAGAAAATAGACTCATCAAGGTTCATTTACATAGCTTATTCACTATTTAATTCCGTTCCTATGAATTTTGGTGATTTTTCACATTCACGCCACTGCAGCTGGCAGCATCTGTTTTTAAGGTAGGGCTTACCTATTTGGTAGTCTCCATGAATCAACTAGTCTTGCCATACATAGGTTCATATATGATCATTTTAACCATGCCAATGGCTGATCATATGACCAACATTCCCATTTCAAGCCATAGCCACATCATGACACCAAATATATATATACAAACCACAATTAGTCTAAGTTCATGCTTCCCTTTTAGAGCCATTTTCGCATGGCCGTACATACTTACATTACAACATATTTAACAAACAAGAGGTAGTCCTATACATGCCATCTCAAGTTCAACCAAAATTTATACCAAAATGGAGGCTTGATAGTGTGGATGACTTGACTTCAACGATCCCAAATCCGATTGCTTGACGAAATCTAAAAAAAGCGAGAGCCAAAGCAACGGAGTAAGCATTTTTATGCTTAGTAAGTCTCAAGGAATATAATCAACTCTAATTACAGCAATACATTCACATAGCCAAATGCATCATTTCATTTATACACATTCTTACTTCACACTTCATCATTATATAATTTCACAAAGTATCAATCAATTCAATAACTGAAATTCATTAGTCGATTGAGCGAATGTTGCTCAAACATGTCGACTTTCCAATGCACATATAACGTACCTTATCCTTTGGGCTTTTCGAGTGTACTGATTGAATTCATTACAGCAACCAACACTCACCTCCAGCCCAAGATTCTTCAGAATATAACCGGATATAATCACGTGCACAAATGCCTTCGGTCTTAGCCGGATAGAATAACTTCATACGAATGCCTTGGTCTTAGCCGGATATAGCCACTAGCACAATTGCCTTGGTCTTAACCGGATATAATTTCAGCATAATTGTCTTGGGCTTAGCCGGATATCATTCAATTTTTCATGCACACATACATCAATAATCATTGGACATACATATTTCATTTTCGTTACTAAGGCTCAAACACAATTATAATCATTAGCATATTCGCCTTCGGGACTTAGCCCGGGTGGAATTCAAATACTCATACACACATAATCAATAATCATACACATCCATATTTCATCTCACATAATTCAAGTAAGGTCACTTCTTGAGGACTTACCTCGGATGTTGTCGAACGGCTTTTTCGGCTATTCGATCACCTTTTCCTTCCCTTGTCCAATTGTGGCCCTCTTAGCTCTTGAGCTAATTCAAACAAATTCAATTTATTAAAACCTCATTGTGCTTGCTTATGGCGAATATGACAAGGATTTTAAATGGTCATATGGCCACTCTTTAGCTTGAATACACAATGGTCATGCACATTTTATACCACATCAAGCAATTCAATACAATTTATTTGAGCATCAAGGAAATGCTAAGGCCTTCAATAGGCTACCCAAGGCGAATATTCATGTACATGTTGAGGTCAATTTTGCACTTAATACCTCACAAATACAGCATGCAATTTACTAATTAATGCTTTGCACATTGTGGCCCAAAACTTATAATATAGCATCAAGCACTTATATGTGTGCTAGGCCGAATTGTGCTTGCAATTTCACAAGCATTCTTCCACATTTTCTTCTTTAAACCAATATATTCATCACTTAGTTCATAACCAAACATAATGTGCAATCATATATATGCATATATGAGCATGGCCGAATTTTCAAGGTGTCCATAGTCATTCAAAACACAAATTTTAACTAACATGCAAGAAGCATGAATCATGCTCAAGAATGCATCATCATCAAGCTTCACACTTAGCATGCAATGGCTTTATCACTATAACAACTTTGGCCAAATACCATTTCCATGGCATAACAAAGATTTGAGCCATGGCTAACATGCACATCAAGTTAGCAACCAAAACATGCATGAAACTCCCAACACAACCTCATACATACCTTAATCTTGATGCAAATTTAGCCAAATCACCTTCTAGATCTCTTCTAAACAAAGGAAATGAAGCAAAAATCCCTTCTTCCTCTTAGTATTTTCGGCCAAAAAGGGAGAGAGCAAGCATGAACAAATTTTTTTGTTATTCTCTCTTGGTTGCACGGCAATGGGGGATGCTACTCTCTCACACACATTTTTTTTTTTTCATTCTTTTCTTACCCATGCTTATTTGTTTACTATTTCTCCCTAATGCCCAACAAAACATGTTTCATGACATGTTTAACCCATATCTCTTTGTCATGGCCGGCCATTACTTGTAAAAAGGGGGAATTTGACATGCAAGTCCATTATTTTGCATGCATGCTTTAATTAGTCATCACCCTTTCCCTATCGTATTTTCAAAGTTCACTACTAAGTCCTTTCTAGTGGAATTCACCTTTATAACACTAAATCAATCATCAAAAATGTCATACATGAATACACACATATTATAGGCATCGAAATAAATTTTAAATTATTGTTATGCCTCGGTTTTGTGGTCCCAAACCACATTCCGCTAAGGTCTATTTTGGGCTGTCACAACTCTCCCCTCTTAAGAAATTTTCGTCCCAGAAAATCTTACCGGTAAATAGGTTTGGATATCGCTCTTTCATAGAGTTCTCGGTCTCCCAAGTAGCTTCTTCTATCCCGTGCTTGAGCCATAACACTTTCACTAGCGGAACCCGCTTGTTTCGCAACTCTTTCACTTCTCGTGATAGGATACGAATCGGTTCTTCCTCATAACTCATATTAGCTTGAATTTCAATTTCTGATGGACTAATCACGTGCGATGGATCGGATCTATAGCGTCGAAGCATCGAACGTGAAAGACATCGTGAACCTTTTGAGTTCGAGGGCAAAATCAAGCGATATGCCACTAGACC
This sequence comes from Gossypium arboreum, assembly GCF_025698485.1. NCBI lineage: Eukaryota > Viridiplantae > Streptophyta > Magnoliopsida > Malvales > Malvaceae > Gossypium > Gossypium arboreum. The sequence goes on along the minus strand of NC_069079.1, from coordinate 71,164,943 downwards.
GACTCGCTCGATATCTCATATGGCCCAATGAACCTCGGGCTCAACTTGCCCTTACGGCCGAACACGAGTATCTTTTTCCAAGGCGATACCTTGAAAACACTTTATCACCCACGATACTCGATATCCTTACGCTTTAGATCCGCGTCGACTTCTCGACGATCGGAGGCTATCTTGAGACTTTCACGGATTACTTTCACTTTCTATTCAGATCCCTAATCAAATCCACCGAAAATCTTGCTTTCACCGAGCTCGGTCCAAAACAATGGTGTACGGCATTTACGACCGTATAAGGCCTCGTAGGGTGCCATCTTAATACTTGATTGAAAGTCGTTGTTGTAAGCGAATTCAATCAACGGCAAATACCGTTCCCATGAACCACTAAACTCGAGGACGCAACATCTTAACATATCCTCAAGTATCTCAATTATCCGCTCGGATTGACCATCGGTTTGGGGTGAAAGGCGGTCTGAAATGCAACTTGGTACCCAAAGCTTCTTGCAACTTTTCCAAAATCGCGAGGTAAATCTCGGATCTCTATCCGACACGATGGAAATAGGCACCCGTGTAATCTCACAACCGAGAAACGTACAATTCGGCTAGTTTGTCCATTGAAAAATCATGCGTCGGGGATAAAGTGGGCCGACTTAGTCAATCGATCTACCACGGCCCAAACCGCATCCTTCTTACTTGCGACAATGGCGGTCCGGATACAAAGTCCATTGTGACTCGATCCCATTTCCACTCGGGTATCGTGATTGGCTAAAGTAATCTGAAGGCACGATGTTCCGCTTTCACTTGTTGACATATTAAACATCTCAAACAAAGTCGAGATGTCTCGCTTCATACCATGCCACCAAAACCGACGTTTCAAATCATTGTACATCTTCGTACTCCCGGGTGGATTGCCATTCGGCTACAATGGGCTTCATTCAAAATTATCGAAATGAGTTCAATTCTTTGGGACACACTGACGACTTTTGAACCTCAAACAATCGTCATCGTCGATTTGAAACTCCGAGTCCTTGTTCGAACACACGCAGCCCGTTTTGCAACCAACTCGTCGTCGACTTTCGAGCTTCTCGAATTTGGTGTGTCAATAATGGTTTGGCTTTCAATTCAGCCACTAACACACCGTCGGATCGAGCAGACAAGTGCACATTCATCGCTCGTAAAGTGAATAACGATTTACGACTCAAGGCATCCGCAACCACATTCGCCTTTCCCGGGTGATAGTCAATGATCACTCATAATCCTTTAACACTCGAGCCAACGTCTTTGTCGCAGATTTAAGTCTCTTTGGGTCATCAAATATTTGAGACTTTTGTGATCCGAGTATACATGGCACCTTTCACCAAATAAGTAATGTCGCCAAATCTTTAAGGCGAATACGATGGCGACCAACTCGAGATCATGAGTCGGATAATTTTTCTCATGTGGCTTTAATTGCCTCGACGCATAGGCCACAACTCGACCTTCTTGCATTAATCGCAACCTAACCCGAGTAGAGAGGCGTCGCTATAGATGACAAACTCCTTGCGGACTCGGGTTGCACTAGAATTGGGGCTTCATCAAATAAGTTTTCAGTTGATCGAAACTTTTTGGCATTTCTCCGTCCATTCGAACTTAACGTCCTTTTGGAGTAAGCCGTCATCGGCGTGGCTATCGTTGAGAAGCCTTTACAAATCGTCGGTAATAACCAAGCCCCAAAAAGCTCCGAACCTCGAGAATATTTCTGAGGCTTCCAATTAAGTATGGCTGAAATTTTATTCGGTCGACTCGAATACCCGATCACGATACCACATGACCCAAGAAGCTAACCTCTCTTAACCAAAACTCACACTTGCTGAACTTAGCATATAATTGCTTGTCCCGTAAAATTTGCGGCACTAACCGCAGTGTTCAAGATGTTCGGTCTCGTTTCTTGAATAGACCAAGATGTCATCAATGAACACGACTACGAATCGATCCAAATATGGTCTAAAGATCCGATTCATTAAATCCATAAATACCGTAGGGGGCATTAGTGAGCCCAAACGGCATCACTAGGAACTCATAGTGACCATATCTCGCTTAAAGGCGGTCTTGGGCACGTCCAAATCTCGGATTCACAATTGATAGTAGCCCGATCTCAAATCTATTTTCGAGAACACCGAGGCTCCTTGAGTTGATCGAACAAGTCGTCAATACGTGGCAACGGATATTTTTTCTTTATCGTCGCTTTATTAAGTCGACGATAGTCGATCACATCGCATGGTTCCATCCTTCTTCTTCACGAACAACACCGCGCACCCCAAGGCGAAAAACTCAAGGCGAGCAAAACCTCTATCCACCAATTCTTGCAACCGAGCTTTCAACTCCTTTAATTCCGTTGGTGCCATACGATACGGAGCTATCGAAATTGGAGTGGTACCGGTACCAATTCGATGCCAAATTCTATTTCCGAGCAGTGGTAAACCCGCAATTCTTGGGAAAACATCCGGTATTCACAAACCACGGCACAGATTCGGGTTTCTTCTCGATTCCTTGTCATCGAACACGTCGCAAGGTACGCTTCGCACCCTTTTCTTACATATTTACGGGCCAACATCGCGATATTACGGTGGCAACCCTTCAAGTCCGTGGACTCAACCCGAATTATTTCATTATTCGCGCACCTCAAATCGATAGTCTTGCTCTTGCAATTTACAACCGCATCGTGCATGGTCAACCAATCCAAACCAAGAATAACATCGAACTCATCGAGCGGCAAAAGCATCAAGTCCGCGGAAAACAAGAACCTCGGAACACTAGGGGACTTTTCTTGCACACTTTGTTGACAAGCACGTAATGACCCAAGGGTTTGACACCGAATTACAAACTCGGTGAGACTCAATGGGCAAAGTCTTACTGGATGCTAAGGTTTCACATATATATGAATGAGTAGAACCAGGGTCAATCAAAGCAATCACATTTGTATTGAAAAGAGTGAAAGTACTGGTAATAACATCCGGAGAGGCAAGATCCTCGGCGTGCGCGTATGACATAAGTCCTAGCAGAGCACGAGCCTCGGATCGATGGTAGCATCTCTAGATCCTCTCTGACCGCCACTAACATTGCCCATATTTCTAGGTGGCCTACCTCGAGTAGTGGTAGCACCCGGGTTTGCACTCTGACTTACATTCTGTTCATGCATCCTCGGGCAATCCTTCATAAAGTGGTCGGCCGATCCACACTTATAGCGGGAGCGATCACGAAACCAACAGCTCCCGAATGCCATTTGCCACAATGTGGACACTCGCCTCTCTCGGTGATCATTTCCACCACCGGCGATCGAGGTGACTCGGCGTGGTCACAGGGGTCGATCGCGTCCTCGTCTAGAAAAGCCCAAACGCCTCTAGACCGGCTCGCATCATCTCGAAATCTCTTCGATGCTTGTTGAAGAGACTTTCCCGAGGACCTCTTCGAATTCTCCAGGTTCCCACATCAGCTTTTGTTTCTCCTTTCTAAGCTCTTGACTTTACAAGCTCGCTCAACAAGTACTACGAACTCTCGTATCTCGAGAATGCCAACAAACATCCTTATATCATCATTCAGCCCATCCTCGAAGTGTTTACACATAATAGCTTCGGACGAAATGCATTCTCGCGCGTACCGGCTAAGCCTCACAAACTTTCGTTCGTAGTTGGTAACGGACATAGAACCTTGCTTAAGATCAAGAAATTCCCTCCGCTTTTGGTCGATGAATCTCTGACTGATATACTTTTTTCGGAACTCGGTTTGAAAGAATTCCCAAGTCACTTGCTCTCTAGGCACCACAGAAGTCAGAGTACTCCACCAATAGTAGGCGGACTCGCGTAGCAAGGAGATGGTACACTTTAAGCACTCATCGGGTGTGAGGATAGCTCATCAAGCACCGGATAGTGTTATCTAACCAAAATTCAGCTCGCTCGGCATCATCATCACCCGAGCCTTAAATTGATGGCCCCATGTTTTCGAATCCTATCGATTGGGGCTTACTTGACCTTATTTGGTCATCACGGAGGTATTGTAGGGCGGGGTTGCATTTGTCGGGAATGGAGGTTGTGGAACAGCCGTGTTGGTTCGAATGTATTGATTAAACCATTCGTTCATCACACTATAAAAGGCTTGCCTAGCCTCGTCATTAGGATTGCTGGCCATAGGTTGAGAGTCCGCCGGCGCTGTCCCTTGCGCTGGAGCAGGCGCCACACTCTCCACATCATCAGCTATCGCTCGGTTGGGATCGGGATCCATTGCTATAAACAAACACAAAGTCAAATTGTCAGAAATCACCACACTATCGATTCATCATTTAATGGCATGTATAGCTAGACCCCAAACACATCACGGTAGTCCTAGAATCGACTAAACCATGGCTCTGATACCAATAAAATTGTAACACCCCGAACCCGAGACCATCGCCGGTGTCGGACACGAGGGGTTAGCAAGCCAAGTTCACTTGTTTTGCCCATCCATTGGACATTTCCAGTCAGGCTGGAAAAACTGCGTCACTGTCGCCTTAAAAATCATATCTCGAGTTTCAAAACTCGGAAACTGGTTTCGTAAATTTTCCCTGAATTTAAACTCATATATCCATCCATGGATTTATTTCTAGAATTTTTGGTCAGGCCAATTGGTACAGTTTATTAGTTAAAGTCACCCATGTTACAGGGATCGACTGCTCTGACCTTCGCGCGGTATAACTTGAATATCTATCTGTACAGGGCTTTAATGCTGGTGCCGTTTGTTTCTAATGAAACTAGACTCAAAATGGAATCTGTACATATAAGGTATGTCTCCTAATTCTTTTTGGATAATTTATAGTGAATTTCTAAAGTTGTGACAGGGAACCCAGAAACCATTCTGGCCCTGTCTCACAATAGCTTTAATATCTCTTAACCTGTAACTCCTATGACCATTTCGTTTCTTCCATAAGAAAATAGACTCATCAAGGTTCATTTACATAGCTTATTCACTATTTAATTCCATTCCTATGAATTTTGGTGATTTTTCACATTCACGCCACTGCAGCTGGCAGCATCTGTTTTTAAGGTAGGGCTTACCTATTTGGTAGTCTCCATGAATCAACTAGTCTTGCCATACATAGGTTCATATATGATCATTTTAACCATGCCAATGGCTGATCATATGACCAACATTCCCATTTCCAAGCCATAGCCACATCATGACACCAAATATATATATACAAACCACAATTAGTCTAAGTTCATGCTTCCTTTTGAGCCATTTTCGCATGGCCGTACATACTTACATTACAACATATTTAACAAACAAGAGGTAGTCCTATACATGCCATCTCAAGTTCAACCAAAATTTATACCAAAATGGAGGCTTGATAGTGTGGATGACTTCAACTTCAACGATCCCAAATCCGATTGCTTGACGAAATCTAAAAAAAGCGAGAGCCAAAGCAACGGAGTAAGCATTTTATGCTTAGTAAGTCTCAAGGAATATAATCAACTCTAATTACAGCAATACATTCACATAGCCAAATGCATCATTTCATTTATACACATTCTTACTTCACACTTCATCATTATATAATTTCACAAAGTATCAATCAATTCAATAACTGAAATTCATTAGTCGATTGAGCGAATGTTGCTCAAACATGTCGACTTTCCAATGCACATATAACGTACCTTATCCTTTGGGCTTTTCGAGTGTACTGATTGAATTCATTACAGCAACCAACACTCACCTCCAGCCCAAGATTCTTGAATATAACGGATATAATCACGTGCACAAATGCCTTGGTCTTAGCCGGATAGAATAACTCGCACGAATGCCTTGGTCTTAGCCGGATATAGCCACTAGCACAATTGCCTTGGTCTTAACCGGATATAATTTCCAGCATAATTGTCTTCGGGCTTAGCCGGATATCATTCAATTTTCATGCACACATACATCAATAATCATTGGACATACATATTTCATTTTCGTTACTAAGGCTCAAACACAATTATAATCATTAGCATATTCGCCTTCGGGACTTAGCCCGGGTGGAATTCAAATACTCATACACACATAATCAATAATCATACACATCCATATTTGATACCAATAAAATTGTAACACCCCGAACCCGAGACCATCGCCGGTGTCGGACACGAGGGGTTAGCAAGCCAAGTTCACTTGTTTTGCCCATCCATTGGACATTTCCAGTCAGGCTGGAAAAACTGCGTCACTGTCGTCTTAAAAATCATATCTCGAGTTTCAAAACTCGGAAACTGGTTTCGTAAATTTTCCCTGAATTTAGACTCATATATCCATCCATGGATTTATTTCTTGAATTTTTGGTCGGGCCAATTGGTACAGTTTATTAGTTAAAGTCACCCATGTTACAGGGATCGACTGCTCTGACCTTCGCGCGGTATAACTTGAATATCTCTCTGTACAGTGCTTTAATGCTGGTGCCGTTTGTTTCTAATGAAACTAGACTCATAATGGAATCTGTACATATAAGGTATGTCTCCTAATTATTTTTGGATAATTTATAGTGAATTTTTAAAGTTGTGACAGGGAACCCAGAAACCATTCTGGCCCTGTCTCACAATAGCTTTAATATCTCTTAACCTGTAACTCCTATGACCATTTCGTTTCTTCCATAAGAAAATAGACTCATCAAGGTTCATTTACATAGCTTATTCACTATTTAATTCCGTTCCTATGAATTTTGGTGATTTTTCACATTCACGCCACTGCAGCTGGCAGCATCTGTTTTAAGGTAGGGCTTACCTATTTGGTAGTCTCCATGAATCAACTAGTCTTGCCATACATAGGTTCATATATGATCATTTTAACCATGCCAATGGCTGATCATATGACCAACATTCCCATTTCAAGCCATAGCCACATCATGACACTAAATATATATATACAAACCACAATTAGTCTAAGTTCATGCTTCCTTTTGAGCCATTTTCGCATGCCGTACATACTTACATTACAACATATTTAACAAACAAGAGGTAGTCCTATACATGCCATCTCAAGTTCAACCAAAATTTATACCAAAATGGAGGCTTGATAGTGTGGATGACTTGACTTCAATGATCCCAAATCCGATTGCTTGACGAAATCTAAAAAAAGCGAGAGCCAAAGCAACGGAGTAAGCATTTTATGCTTAGTAAGTCTCAAGGAATATAATCAACTCTAATTACAGCAATACATTCACATAGCCAAATGCATCATTTCATTTATACACATTCTTACTTCACACTTCATCATTATATAATTTCACAAAGTATCAATCAATTCAATAACTGAAATTCATTAGTCGATTGAGCGAATGTTGCTCAAACATGTCAACTTTCAATGCACATATAACGTACCTTATCCTTTGGGCTTTTCGAGTGTACTAATTGAATTCATTACAGCAACCAACACTCACCTCCAGCCCAAGATTCTTGAATATAACCGGATATAATCACGTGCACAAATGCCTTGGTCTTAGCCGGATAGAATAACTTCATACGAATGCCTTGGTCTTAGCCGGATATAGCCACTAGCACAATTGCCTTGGTCTTAACCGGATATAATTTCCAGCATAATTGTCTTGGGCTTAGCCGGATATCATTCAATTTTTCATGCACACATACATCAATAATCATTGGACATACATATTTCATTTTCGTTACTAAGGCTCAAACACAATTATAATCATTAGCATATTCGCCTTGGGACTTAGCCCGGTGGAATTCAAATACTCATACACACATAATCAATAATCATACACATCCACATTTCATCTCACATAATTCAAGTAAGGTCACTTCTTGAGGACTTACCTCGGATGTTGTCGAACGGCTTTTTCGGCTATTCGATCACCTTTTCCTTCCCTTGTCCAATTGTGGCCCTCTTAGCTCTTGAGCTAATTCAAACAAATTCAATTTATTAAAACCTCATTGTGCTTGCTTATGGCGAATATGACAAGGATTTTAAATGGTCATATGGCCACTCTTTAGCTTGAATACACAATGGTCATGCACATTTTATACCACATCAAGCAATTCAATACAATTTATTTGAGCATCAAGGAAATGCTAAGGCCTTCAATAGGCTACCCAAGGCGAATATTCATGTACATGTTGAGGTCAATTTTGCACTAATACCTCACAAATACAGCATGCAATTTACTAATTAATGCTTTGCACATTGTGGCCCAAAACTTATAATATAGCATCAAGCACTTATATGTGTGCTAGGCAATTGTGCTTGCAATTTCACAAGCATTCTTCCACATTTTCTTCTTTAAACCAATATATTCATCACTTAGTTCATAACCAAACATAATGTGCAATCATATATATGCATATATGAGCATGGCCGAATTTTCAAGGTGTCCATAGCCATCCAAAACACAAATTTTAACTAACATGCAAGAAGCATGAATCATGCTCAAGAATGCATCATCATCAAGCTTCACACTTAGCATGCAATGGCTTTATCACTATAACAACTTTGGCCAAATACCATTTCCATGGCATAACAAAGATTTGAGCCATGGCTAACATGCACATCAAGTTAGCAACCAAAACATGCATGAAACTCCCAACACAACCTCATACATACCTTAATCTTGATGCAAATTTAGCCAAATCACCTTCTAGATCTCTTCTAAACAAAGGAAATGAAGCAAAATCCCTTCTTCCTCTTAGTATTTTCGGCCAAAAGGAGAGAGCAAGCATGAACAAATTTTTTGTTTTTCTCTCTTGGTTGCACGGCAATGGGGATGCTACTCTCTCACACATTTTTTTTTTTCATTCTTTTCTTACCCATGCTTATTTGTTTACTATTTCTCCCTAATGCCCAACAAAACATGTTTCATGACATGTTTAACCCATATCTCTTTGTCATGGCGGCCATTACTTGTAAAAGAATTTGACATGCAAGTCCATTATTTTGCATGCATGCTTTAATTAGTCATCACCCTTTCCTATCGTATTTTCAAAGTTCACTACTAAGTCCTTTCTAGTGGAATTCACCTTTATAACACTAAATCAATCATCAAAAATGTCATACATGAATACACACATATTATAGGCATCGAAATAAATTTTAAATTATTGTTATGCCTCGGTTTTGTGGTCCCGAAACCACATTCCGGCTAAGGTCTATTTTAATACATCACAAAGTTGTGTTATCTAAAGTAATAAACACTTAATCAAAATCATACCTTTTGATTCGTCTAGAATAAACGCTTCGACCGAGTAGTCTTCTCCGCTATCCTCAAGATAAATTTTAGATTAAATTTAATATTAAATCTACTAAATTAAAAGAATACTTATCTACAAGGTAAATATTAAATTAAATTTAATATTAAGACAATCCCTTTAATATTAAATTAATAAAATACTATCAAGTTAAGTATTAAATTTAATTTAATATTAAATTTATTAAAATAATGCTATTTTTGGAATAGTTAATTTGAAATCAAATTATTTGGTAGAGTCCTAGTGGGAGTGTAATTATTCCACTGCTCAACCATCGAAGAACTGCCACCACCGACCATCTACTGGCCACTAGAATACCGTCGTCGTAGCCATTGACACCGCCGTGCTCGGGGGTGCCATCCTAGGTGCGACATCCTCATGGCACCCCGAGCCATTTCAGCTGTTACCCATTCAATCCGAGCCAATGACGGCTCGACCGGTCTAGTCCAGACACTAATGTGACCGTTTACCCTGTTTCACATACCAAACTCAGTTTGGCCATTTTTTGGGTCTCGATCTCGGTTTTGGGTTCTCGAGGCCAATTTTCGATCTCAGGTCCAATTTTTAAGTTTAATTACCTATTGGACAAATTGACTGACTTGAAAATTAATTTCCAAAAATATCATATTGATTTTAATTAATTTGATTAATTTAATTTTACTTGATCAAAATTAATTTTCCCAAAAAGCACTTAGAATTTCCAAATTAATTTTTCAAAAAATTCTTTAATCAAATTCTCTAGTTGAATAACTCTCATGACCATCTGATTTAATTCCACATCGAATAAATTGACTCAATTAAATTATTTCTAAAGTCATAGTGTAACACCCCTAACCCGTATCTGTCATCAGACAGGGTTTCGGAGTATTACTGGAACATTTAGAACAATTTTTAGGTTTACTATTCATCTACCGAGATCATTCAAAACGTCCCTTAATTGGACCCTCGAGGCCCAATACGAGCGTTAGAATCAAGTCGGGACTTAAACGGAAGCTCATAAAAATTTTTCGTGACATTTCAAAAATTTTCCAAGGTGTAGGGCTCACACGCCCGTGTGGTCGGGCCATGTACTACACACGCCTGTGTTCCTAACCCGTGTAACTCCCTAACTTTTAAGGCATAAAGAAATTGAAGTCACACGGCCAAGTCACACAACCGTTTGCAAGGCTGTGTGGTGAATTTTATTTTCGAAATTTAGGTGCAGTTTTCACACAGCTGTGTAACACGCCCGTGTTCAAGGCCGTGTCAACCACACAGCTGAAACACACGCCCGTGTGCCCAATTCTAAGCATTCTGTTTCTCATTTTTAAGAATATAAGGGACACACGGTTGGATCACATACCCATGGGACAAGCTGTGTGGACAAAATAAAGCCATTTCCTTGCCTCATTTGTCACCCAAAACTTACCACTTTCCTGCACCAAAACTCAGAAACATGTATCCACCAATCCAAAATCATATTCACAGAAATTTAGCCATCAACCATGTGGTATTATCTCATGCATCAAAAGATATAAAGTTACTCTTATCATACATTTATGTGATTACCAAAATATTACTTCAAAAATAGCCAAACTTAGACCACCAATTACAACCCATCATTGGCCAAATAAGCTTATACATGCCATTATACCAAAATGAGATTTCTATTTGTACCAAAATCAAATAGTAGATAGTGTGATGATTGCTCCAACTGACTTCCAATGTTCACGAGCTTTGAGCACTATAAAACAGGGAAAATTAAACAAAGTAAGCATTTTATACTTAGTAAGTTCGTATAACAGAAAATAAACTTATCGGTCATATTTATTAATGCAAGCATACATAAATTTTCATTCCATCGATTTTGGATAAGTTACCTAAACACATACACTTATTCAACAAGTTAGTCACATAACCTCATATGACTATCAAGTAAAAATAGATGAGCTCATCACATTACTAGCTTCCATTAATTTCATCTTTCCACACTTCAAGAGTCTTTTCTGTCGAACTATTGAAATCTCGATGAATGTTCGAGTAATATACACATGTGTAAAAGATACCATGTAACAGTCTGATTTAAACCCTAGTCGGAACAGTGGTTTCGAGACCCCATAACCGATCCTAAAAAAATATTTTAATATTATTTTCTGTGTTTGTGATATGTGAATTTATATCTGCGAAGTGTCTGTGATTTAATTTGTCTGTTTCTGTACTTAATTATGAAAAAGGATTTAATCGCGTAAATGATAAATTTGCATGCCATATATTCAATGTGTTTAATTGGCATGGATTTGGATTATTATGGCCTTATGTGGCAATTACTCCATTGAATTAATGAGTGGTCATAAATGACCTTGTTTTATGTAATTGATATGTTTATTTATGAAGGATACAATGGTAATTCATGCTTTAACATGAAATAAAGAAAACAAATTGCATGAATGTGTTCAAAAACACATATTATATCCGAAAATCAAAGAAAATAAAAAGAAGAAAGCCATTTATGTTTTGGCTAGCTTAATCCTTGTTTAAGGTATGAATTTTCGTCTATTTTTTTTTTATAATTTCTATGTTTTTGTGATCGTTGCTTCGTGTTCTTCCAAACCCATGTCTAAGTTTCTGTTTCTGTTGAAGATTATGAAATGTGCCATTGATGATTATATGAGCTTTGTAATGTTTTTATATGGATTATGAAAGATATATGTGAGATTATCATGCTTTGTTCTTGAATTTTTGATGGAATAGAGATATTTGGGCTAATTTGTGAAAATGAGATTTTGAAGGACTAAATTGTGAATTAAATATGTTATTTGGGCTTGTATGGAAGCTATGTATATTCGGCCAAGCTATAGTCTTGGTGAATTTTGCATATTTGTGATTTTGTGAAAAATGGACTAAATTGTCAAAGTGTGAAAATGTAAGGGCTAAAATGCAAAGTGCCCTAAATATGTGTTCATGGATTATTTTGCATGAAATGAATGATTGAATGGTTTAATTTGAATTGTATTAGATTAAGAACAAAGAAAATTGAACTTAGATCGAAGGAAGTCCAAAATAGTTGAATAGTCAACTCGTTTCCGTCTAAAATTCGTACGAGGTAAGTCAAATTACAATTACGTGTTAAATTGACTAAATTCTGCATATACAAACTGTAATCTGTATTGGACGACCTTGAGAGCCTGATGAATAAATTTCAAGTAAACTCCGATAATATGCTAGTATCTAAAAAGCTCTGTACATTTTTAAAAGAACGTTAACATTGATCTGAAATATCGTGTAAGACCGTGTCTAGGACACAGGCCTCGATTTGAGATTTACATGTAAGACCATGTCTGGGACATTGGCATCGTATCTGATTTCGTGTAAGACCCTGTCTGGGACAGTGGTATCGATACTGAATTACATGTAAGACCACGTCTGAGACGTCGACATTGTACTCGTTTATGAGTATCCGTATCATTTCTGAACCGTCTGATGATAGAATACGAGATATGGGAATGAATATATGAAATGTATAATCTATATAGGTACGATTGTATCGTACTAAATTTCTGAATATGAAAGACTCTATTTCTGTGCAATGATGAATGCGTAGTATGTACAAAATCATGGAAATGAAACATGACATCTATACAAGCAAATGAGCATAGTTAGGCTCATGAACTATTCTATGAAATGGCTATGAATTCTTGTTGTTGATTTGTACTTTATATGCTTTAATAGTTAGACCAATTGTATTTGGCTTACTAATCTCTTTGTAGCTTACTCTGTGTGATTTCTGTCTGTTTTATAGTTATCGTAGCTACTGAAGGCTTGGGGATAGTCGAGGATTGTCACCATACTATCGAACTCATTTTGGTACTTTTGAAAGTGTAAATATTTTTATGTATGGCATGTATAGGCTAGAATGTCTATGTATTTAAGTTTTGATATGTATATATGTTATGCCATGAGAGTTGCCTAGTAAATGGTATGTTTGTACTTAGTTTTGGTAAATGGTTTGTGATGCAAATTGTGTATGCTTGTAATGGTTACATGGCCTTATATGTGGTGGTCATTTTGAAATATGCCAAGTCGAGGAAATGGTAAGTTTAAGCATGAGTTAGAAGATGCCATATGTGAGTTATGAAATGAGCATTTTGGCATGTTATTGTAATAAGATTTTTAATGTGTTTTGGTATGGATTTGAATAGGTTATTAAATGATGATGATTTATTTATAATGAAGCATGTTTTGAGCATGGTTTTGGCTGAATATTTTGGTATAAATGTCGTTTAATATTGCTTGTAGGAATGACCCAAAAAGGGGTGGCAAGTTGGCTTAAACTAAGCCTGCATTGTGCCACATGGTCAGGGAACACAGGCGTGCCTTGCGGCCGTGTATGCATAGTAGTAACCTCTTAAGATCACACGGTTAAGACACATGGGCATGTCATATGGCCGTAGGCTTAAGTCAATAGATAGCTAAATATCACACGGCCATGGCACACGGTCGTGTCTGTTGGCCGTGTGTAAAAGTCAGTATGTATACTCTGTTTTGGCACGGCTGGACCTCATGGGGGTGTCTGGTGCCCGTGTAAGGCACACGGCTTGATCACACGGGCGTGTGACCTCAACAGAATTGAAAAATTTTTCTAAGCTCTGAAAATTATAAATGTGTTCGGTTTAGTCCCGAGCTTTTCTAAAAGTATGTCTTAGGTCTTGGAGACCTCCATAACCGATGAATTGTTGAATTGCTTATGTATTAATATGATGTGATATCCATGATTCTGTATTGATCTGTGATGTTCTGTCTGTCTGGTAATGCCCTTTACCTATTCCGGTGACGGTTACGGGATAGGGGTGTTACATCCCAGTAGGGTACATAATAAAAAGGCACACTCTTAAGCCGTACATTTTGTAATAGGATTACCAGTCCAGGATAAATCCTATTCGTAGCATATGTTCTAGAGAGATTAATATTGATTACCTGTCCAGGCTAAATCCAATTTACAACCTATACTCAAGAGGGCTTACATTAGAATTACCCGTCCGGGAAAAATTCTATCTACAACATATGCACTATTAATCTTAACCCATCGAAATTTAACATTCAATCGGAATATGATAATTTGTCCATATTACACAACTTAAGACTATTTCATTATGTATTTATCATCTTACACATACCAACATAATCACACAATTCAATTCAAGCATATTAGCATCCATTTTTAAGTTACACAAACTTACCTTGAAAATGGTTCATATTTGAATTTCAACTAATCCGAAACCTTTTTCTTTCCTCGATCTAGTTCTGTGGTTGGTCTATCCAGATCTATAAGGGTAAATTTAACTATTAATCTATCACATTTCATATACATTTGCATCCTATTACATCCTAGGCAAAATTACCATTTTGCCCCTATCTTTTTCAAAAATTTTGATTTTGTTCCTAAGCTCGGAAAATGAAATTCATGAAATTTAACCCTTTTTCCAAGCCTAGCTACAATTTATATACTACATTTACAGCACATACATTTCAAAATTTTCAAAATTTTCCATGGGTTTTACCACTTTTCATTTTAGTCCCTAAATCAAGTTTTCATCAAAAATTGCTTTGTAAAAGTTATTTATCTATGAATAACTTTTAATTTTCTACCATAAATTTTTTTTGTAAGACACATGGGCGTGTCATATGACCATGTGATACTTTTCATGGGCGTGTCATATGGCTGTGGGCTTAAGTCAGTAGCCAGCTAAGTATCACACGACCATGGCACACGGTCGTGTCTGTTGGCCGTGTGTAAAAGTTAGTATGTATACTCTGTTTTCGCACGGCTGGACCTCATGGGCGTGTCTGGTGCCCGTGTAAGGCACACGACCTGATCACACGTGTAACACCCCTTACCCGTACCCGAGGCCGGGATAAGGTACGAGGCATTACCGGACAAACATACAAATATTAAACTAAAATACGGGCCATAAAATTTCATTCATATTTCAAAACGTTCATTCACTTACACATAGTCCCTTATTTGAGTCTACGAAGCCCAAAACATACTTTAGAAAGGGTTTGGGACTAAACTGGGAACTTACGAAAATCTTGGAAATTTCATGCTTTAAGGCTCCACACGCCCGTGTCCCAAAGTCATGTTCCATACACTTTGAGACACATGGTCGTGTCTCTGCACTGTGGAATATACCTAGGCTATTTTCAAGCTTTGGTCAACCTTAATCTCTTACACACTTATACAACATCAAAAGCATATAACATGGTATTCATTTAATGATTAAATATTCTCAATTAAACCACAAACATAGCATTTGTATATCATCATACATGTGTCTCTCATACTCATTTTACCTTGTTTATTATAGTACCACTTATACATTTATACCAAGATTATCATCTTACCAAATATCTTCACTTAATCATCAAGCATTCATATTTAAAACTAGATCATATCTCTATAAAATACCACAATTCAGATCTTAAATAACATGTTTGCCTAAAACATTTTAATTCAATCAGATACCCTACAAGCATTACATTGAGACTAGTCATATATATATATATACATGTCATGATACATATCATTCCCTTTCTGTTTTCTTATAAACACATATCATTTATTTCATTACATCAATATTTCATATACCATAGTTTCCATGTATTCCACATATATTTATTTTCCTCCTCCTCCTCTCCATTCCACATCCTTAATGTATATAGCATTCTTGTAAGTATGATTTCACAATTTACTAATAAATGCTCACATCAAACTGTCCACACAAGTCATAGTCACTTACTTATTTATACTTCGAGCTACAGAGCTCCAACTTAAGATCCGTAAATTTCTCCTGAAACTAGACTCACATATCTTTGCACCATAAAATTTTCATAATTTTTGGTTTAGCCAATTAGTACAGTTTATTCATTAAAATTTCCCTGTTTCACATTCCTGCAGCTATGACCTCTCTTCACTAAAATTAATTATCTCACAATACGTAAATCGATAATGTTATTGTTGATTTATATTGAAAATATAATCATTAGGGATTTTAAAATATAATTTTAAGCCTCTAATTATTTTATCCAAATTTTTGTGATTTTCCAAAGTTAGAACAGGGGATCACGTAATCATTCTGAACCAGTCTCACAAAAACATGAATATAGAAAAATATAGAACTCCTTTTCTTGCTCTGTTTCTTTTATATGAAAATAGACTCATTAAGCTTTAATTTAATATCTCATTAAGTCTCTGATTCAATTTATACTATTTTTGGTGATTTTTCAAAATCACATTACTGCTACTGTCCAAAACAGTTTTATTGCTAATTCACTCTTTCACACTTTCTTTGTATTAACCTCATTTTAACATACATATCATAAATCATTTTCACCACATTTCATACATCACAAGTATAGGCCCATGATCACAAGGTCACCATAAAATCATCCTCATGTATAACTTACTTGTTTATAACCTTACCACATCCTGGTCACTTAATGAACACATCATTCACATAACCAAGTTCATGCACTTATTCATCACAAAACTCACAAAGCAATACATAGAGAGTCTCCCGTTGAACACTTCGGATCAATCCTTGATACTTGGTGGTTTCAGCACATAGCTCCATCCATCATAGAGTTCGGCTCTCTTGTACACATGGTGAACACTCAGTACCACCCATGTGACCTAGCCAATTTATCTCATAGCTCTCTTGTCTACACGGTGTCCTTCACCTGGAGCCACGCATGCGACCTAGCTACATATATCCCGTAGCTCTCTTGCCTACATGGTGTACACATCGTATCACCCATGCGACCTAGCTACATCATAATGTCTTGTAGCTCTCTTGTACACATGATGTGCACTCAGCACCATACATGTGACCTAGCTACATACTATCTGTATCATCCAATCTTTCCGAAGGTTCAACCGGGATTTCTCTCTCTTTTCCAACAATTTCACCAATCAAGTAATTATCCACAAACATATTTCCAATATTATTATAAAATATCATAATACAAGTAATATTGATGTATTACTTACATATAAACTTACATCTCATTTAATATCAAGGCAATAACATTAAATTACACATTGCCTTATTAAAAATCATATGAACTTACAATTTCCCATAATATCCATAATCATAGAAGTCACATTTATGTATGATAATTCAATGCACTTCATGTACCATAGACATATTTTTAAATCAATTCATAAACTTGGCACCATAATCATTTAATTTAACATAATTCAATTAATTCACTAAATTTAACTTTCAAATATAAATTACAGCATTATTGTTGTATTATTATCATACCAACTTACATACTTTCAACACCTTGAAAATTATAATAAATATATCAATTTTACAATGAAACATGCATAAATTAATGCTTATTATACATATGAACTTACCTCGATACTAAAACGATCATTTTACCAACTTTCCCAATTTTTGATTTTTCTCTCATTCTAGGTTCAAATCTCATTTTCCAGGATCTAAAACATCATATTTTACTTATTTAATTAATGTACTATTCAAAACAGTCCTTAATTCAAACTTTGGAAAAATTACAATTTTTCCCCTAAACTTTTGCATATTTACACTTTTGCCCCTAGACTCGGGAATTAAACTACATCCCTTATTCTTATGTTTTATGACATGCTGATCACTTTTCCCTTCTATGGAAACGTCAAATTCTCACTCTAACATATACTTATGACTATTAGGTATTTTTACCGATTAAGCCATTTTACTCGTTTTCACTCAAAACCGAGTAGCACAAGTGGTCTAACATAATTTAAAACCTCATATTCTATCATAAAAAAGTAAAATAAACACATTTCACCTATGGGTATTTTTCCAAATATGAACCCTAGCTTAAATTATTGCTAGAATAAGCTTAATCAAATTACCGGGATTCCAAAAACGTAAAGAACTTGAAAAACGGGGTTAGAACGGACTTACTATTGAGCTTGGAAAGCTTGAAAACCCTAGCAATGGTTTTCCCCATGCTAATTTCGGCCTCCATGAAAAAGATGAGTAAATTTTGGCTTTCTTTTCCCTTTTTATTTCTTTTAATTACCAAATGACCAAAATGCCCTTCCTTACTAAACTTTCAAAAATTCCATCCATGTCCAATTTTTGTCCATCACTTAGAAATTGGTCAAATTTCTATTTAAGACCTCCTAATTAATATTTCAAAGCAATTTCATACTAGAAACTTCTAGAATGCAAGTTTTGCAACTTATTCAATTTAGTCCCTAACTTCAAATTGAGCACTTTATGCATAGAATTTCTTCACCAAATTTTCACACAATCATGCAATCATATCATAGACATCAAAATAATCATAAAATAATTATTTTTATCTCAGATTTTGTGGTCCTGAAACCTCTGTTCCAACTAGACCTAATTTTGGGCTATTACAACACGGGCATGTAACCTCAACAGAATTGAAATTTTTTTTAATTTTTGAAAATACTAAATGTGTTCGGTTTAGTCTCGACCTTTTCTAAAAGTATGTCTTAGGTCTTGGAGACCTCCATAACGGATGAATTGTTGAATTACTTATACATTAATATTATGGTGATATCTGTGATTCTGTATTGATCTGTGATGTTCTGTCTGTCTAGTAATGCCCCTTACCTATCTTGGAGACGGTTACGGGATAGGGGTGTTACATTTTATTGGTATCATAGATATGGTTTAGTCGGTTCTAGGACTACCATAGCGTATGTGAGTCTAGCTATACATGTCATATTTCTGAAACTACGATAGTGTGGAATCTTAACATTGAAATGTGCTTTTATATAGCAAATGGATCCCGAATGAGCCATAGCAAATGATGTAGAAAGCAATGCACCTGCTCCCACGCAAGGGACGGTGCAAGCTGATTCTCGACCGGCTACGAGTAGTTGTGATAGTGAGGCTAAACAAACCTTCTATCATATGATGAATGATTGGTTCACTTAGTATATTAGAACCAATCTGGCTGTACAACAACCTCCACCCCCGGTTAATCCTTCTCAAATTCCTGTTATGCCTTCAATGAATCCGATTCAGTTAAGTAGACCACCAGTTGATAAAATTAGAAAGTATGGGGCTGAAGAGTTTCGAGCTACAACGAATGATGATACTGAAAGAGCCAAATTCTGGTTAGAGAATACAATACGAGTGTTTGATGAAATATCTCTGAATCCTGAAGAATGTGCAAAATGCGCCTTTTTACTTTTGAGAGATAGGCGTACCATTGGTGGAAAACTTTAATATATGTGGTTTCGAGTGAACGGGTGGACTACCAGCTGTGATATCTACAATGAAAGCACAGAAATATGTGAAGAAAGGTGTAAGAATGATGAGATAATTCGAATTGAGTCTAGTGATCTGAATGGACTACCAGCTGCGATATCTGCAATGAAAGCACGGAAATATGTGAAGAAAGGCTGTGAAGCCTATTTAGCTTATGTGTTAAACTCAAAAGTGAATGATAAGAAAGTCGAATCAGTGTCTGTTGTCTGTGAATTCTCTGATGTGTTTCTTGAAGAACTACCAGGTTTGCCTCCAATTCGAGAAGTCGAGTTTGACATTGAATTATTACCTAGTAATACTTCGATTTTGATAGCTCCGTATAGAATGGCTCTGACCGAGTTAAAGGAATTAAAATCTCAGTTGTAAGAATTAACCGATCGAGGATTTTTTACACCGAGCTTTTCATCATGGGGTGCTCCTGTCTTGTTTGTGAAAAAAAAGATGGCACAATGAGAATGTGTATTGATTACCGTCAGCTTAACAAAGTGACTATAAAGAACAAATATCCTCTGCCCAGAATTGATGACTTTTTCTATCAGTTGAAAGGTGCTACTGTGTTTTCAAAGATAGATCTAAGATCGGGTTACTATCAGTTGCGAGTAAAGGGCTCTGACATTTCGAAAACTGCTTTCAGAATGAGGTACGGGAACTATGAATTTTTAGTTATGCCTTTTGGATTAACGAATGCACCTGTTGTCTTTATGGATTTAATAAATAGAATTTTCAGACCGTATCGAGATCAATTTGTTGTGGTATTCATTGATAACATATTGATTTATTCACTTGATGAATCTGAGCATGTCAAACATCTGAGAATAGTGCTACAGACTCTGCGAGATAAACAGTTGTATGCAAAGTTTAGTAAATGTGAATTCTGGTTTCGAGAAGTTGGTTTCCTGGGTCATATTGTATCAGCCTCTGGTATCCGAGCTGATCCGAGCAAAATTTCAGCTATTCTGGATTGGAAACCTCCTAGGAATGTATCTGAAGTCTGCAGTTTTCTGGGACTTGCTGGTTACTATAGAAGATACGTAAAAGGTTTCTCGATGATTGTGACTCCGTTGACAAAATTGCTCCAGAAAGATGTAAAGTTTGAGTGGTCTGAAAAGTGTCAAAACAGTTTTGATCAGTTGAAAGCTTTATTGACTGAAGCTCCAATTTTGGTACAACCTGAATCGAGTAAAGAATTTGTGATTTATAGTGATGCTTCACTGATTGGTATGGGATGTGTTCTAATGCAAGAAGGAAAAGTTATAGCTTATGCCTCAAGACAACTAAAGTCGCATGAAAAGAACTATCTGACTCATGACCTCAAGTTAGCCGCTATTGTGTTTGCCTTGAAGATCTAGCGTTATTATCTGTTTGGTGAGAAATGTCACGTGTTTTCTGATCATAAAAGTTTGAAGTATTTAATGATGCAAAAAGATTTTAATCTGCGACAGAGAAGATGGCTTGAATTACTAAAGGACGACGAACTTGTGATAGATTATCATCCGGGTAAAGCAAATGTTGTTGCTGATGCCCTGAGTCAAAAATCGCTATTTTCTTTGTGTGTGATGAATGCTTATTTGGTTATGTTTGATGAAGGTTCAGTTTTAGCTGAATTAAAAGTAAGACCCTTGTTCTTACAATAGATTATCGAAGCTCAGAAGGTTGATAATAAATTAATAGCAAAACGAGCTCAGTGTGATTCTAAATTCCGAGTTGATGTTGATAATTGTTTGAGATTCAGAAACAGACTTTGTGTTCCGAGAAATTTGGAGTTAATTCAAACGATTTTGAGAGAAGCTCACAGTAGTTGTTTATCTGTACATCAGGGTAGTACAAAAATGTATAATGATCTGAAGCAGCATTATTGGTGGTCCGGAATGAAAAGAGATATCTTTGAATTTGTTTCCAAATGTTTGATCTGTCAACAAGTCAAAGCTAAGCATCAAATGACGTCTGGATTGTTACAACCGATTATGATTTTAGAGTGGAAATGAGATCGAGTGACCATGGATTTTGTTTCGGGTTTGCCTCTGTCTCTGAGAAAGAAAGACGCAATTTGGGTTGTAGTTGATCGTTTGACGAAATCAGCTCATTTTATTCCGATTCCATTTGATTACTCACTCGATAACTTAGCTGAGTTATATATTTCTGATATCGTGAGACTGCATGGTGTACCATTGTCGATAGTGTCAGATAGAGACCCAAGATTTACATCGCAATTCTGCAAGAAATTGCAAGATGCTCTGGGTACTAAATTGCATTTTAGCGCTGCTTTTCATCCGCAAACAGATGGTCAATCTGAACAGATTATTCAGATACTCGAGGATATGTTGAGATGTTGCATTCTTGAGTTTGAAGGTATGTGGGAACAATATCTACCTTTGATTGAATTTGCTTATAATAATAGCTTTCAATCGAGCATTAAAATGGCACCGTACGAAGCCTTATACGGTAGAAAGTGTTGAACTCTGTTATACTGGTCTGAGCTCAGTGAGAATAAGATTTACGGTATTAATCTGATAAAAGAAACAGAACAGAAAGTGAAAGTAATCTAAGATAGTCTAAAAGCTACGATCAGAAATCTTATGCGGATTTAAAACGAAAAGATATCAAATTTGAGATCGGTAATAAAGTGTTTCTGAAAGTATCTCCGAGGAAAAAACTGTTTCGATTTGGTTAAAAGGGCAAGTTCGGTCCGAGGTTCATCAGACCGTATGAAATCATCGAGCGAGTTGGGCCGGTTGGTTATAGATTGAGACTACCATCTGAGTTAGAAAAGATACATAATGTGTTTCACGTATCGATGCTTCGACGATACAGATCTGATCCTTCGCATGTAATTTCACCGTCTGAGATTGAAATTCAACCTAATATGACTTACGAAGAAAAGTCAATTCATATTTTAGCTTGCAAGGTTAAAGAGTTACGAAATAAGAAAATTCTATTAGTTAAGGTGATGTGGCATCGACAGGGTGTTGAAGAGGCCATGTGGGAGTGTGAAGATGCTATGAGACAACAATATCCGAATCTGTTTAATGGTAAGATTTTCGGGGAAGAAAATCCCTAAGGGGGGAGAATTGTAACGGTCTGATTTAAACCCTAGTAGAAATAGTGGTTTCGAGACCCCATAACTGATTCTATTATTTTCTATGTCTGTGATATGTGAATTTATATTTGCGAAGTGTCTGTGATTTAATTTGTCTGTTTCTGTACTTAATTATGAAAAAGGATTTAATCGCTTAAATGATAAAATTTGCATGCCATATATTCAATGTGTTTGATAGGCATGGCTTTGGATTATTATGGCCCTATGTGGCAATTACTCCATTGAAATAATGAGTGGTCATAAATGACCTTGTTTTATGTAATTAATATGTTTATTTATGAGGGATACAATGGTAATTCATGCTTTAACATGAAATAAAGAAAACAAATTGCATGAATATGTTCAAAAACACATATTATATCTGAAAATCAAAGAAAATAAAAAGAAGAAAGCCATTTTAGGTTTCGACTAGCTTAATCCTCGATTAATGTATGAATTTTTGTCTGTTTTTGATAATTTCTACGTTTCTGTGATCGTTGCTTCGTGTTCTTCAAAACCCATGTCTGAATTTCTGTTTCTATTAAAGATTATGAAATGTGCCATTGATGATTATATGAGCTTTGTAATGTTTTTATATGGTTATGAAAGATATATGTGAGATTATCACGCTTTGTTCTTGAATTTTTTATGGAATAGAGATATTTGGGCTAATTTGTGAAAATGAGATTTTGAAGGACTAAATTGTGAATTAAATATGTTATTTGGGCTTGTATGGAAGCTATGTATATTCGGCCAAGCTATAGTCTTGGTGAATTTTGCATATTTGTGATTTTGTGAAAAATGGACTAAATTGTCAAAGTGTAAAAATGTAATGGCTAAAATGCAAAGTGCCCTAAATATGTGTTCATGGATTATTTTGCATGAAATGAATGATTGAATGGTTGAATTTGAATTGTATTAGATCAAGAACAAAGAAAATCAAACTTAGATCGAGGGAAGTCCAAAATAATTGAATAGTCGACTCGTTTCCATTCGAAATTCGTACGAGGTAAGTCAAATTACAATTATGTGTTAAATTGACTAAGTTCTGCGCATACAAACTGTAATCTGTATTGGACGGCCTTAAGAGCCTGATGAATAAATTTCAAGTAAACTCCGATAATATGCTAGTATCTGAAAAGCTCTGTACATTTCTAAAATAACGTTGACATAGATCTGAAATATCGTGTAAGACCGTGTCTGAGTCACAGGCCTCGATTTGAGATTTACGTGTAAGACCATGTCTGGGACATCGGCATCGTATCTGATTTCGTGTAAGACCCTGTTTGGGACAGAGGCATCGATACTGAATTACATGTAAGACCACGTCCGGGTCGTAGGCATTGTACTCGTTTATGAGTATCCGTATCATTTCTGAATCGTCTGATGATAAAGTACGAGATATGGGAATGAATATATGAAATGTATAATCTATATAGGTACGTTTGTATTATACTAAATTTTTGAATATGAAAGACTCTATTTCTGTGAAATAATGAATGCGTAGTACGTACGAAATCATGGAAATGAAACATGACATCTATACAAGCAAATGAGCATAGTTAGGCTCATGAACTATTCTGTGAAATGGCTATGAATTCTTGCTGTTGATTTGTACTTTATATGCTTTAATAGTTAGACCAATTGTATTTGGCTTACTAAGCTCTTTGTAGCTTACTCTATGTGATTTCTGTCTGTTTTACAGTTATCGTAGCTACTGAAGGCTCGGGGATAGTCGAGGATTGTCACCATACTATCGAACTCATTTTGGTACTTTTGAAAGTGTAAATATTTTTAAGTATGGCATGTATAGGCTAGAATTTCTATCTATTTAAGTTTTGATATGTATATATGTTATGCCATGAGAGTTGCCTAGTAAATGGTATGTTTGTGCTTAGTTTTGGTAAATGGTTTGTGATGCCAAATTGTGTATGCTTGTAATGGTTATATGGCCTTGCATGTGGTGGTCATTTTGAAATATGCCAAGTCGAGGAAATGGTAAGTTTAAGCATAAGTAAGAAGATGCCATAAGTGAGTTATGAAATGAGCATTTTGGCATGTTGTTGTAATAAGATTTTTAATGTGTTTTGGTATGGATTTGAATAGGTTATTGGATTTGCCATAGGTTATTTGAATAGTTTTGAGCATGGTTTTGGCTGAATATTTTGGTATAAATGTCGTTTAATATTGCTTGTAGGAATGACCCAAAAAGGGGTGGCAAGTTGGCTTAAACTAAGCCTGCATTGTGTCACATGGTCAGGGAACACGGGCATGCCTTGTGGCCGTGTATGCAAAGTAGTAACCTTTTAAAATCACACGGTTAAGACACATGGACGTGTCATATGGCCATGGGCTTAAGTCAGTAGCCAGCTAAGTATCACACGGCCATGGCACACTGCCGTGTCTGTTGGCCATGTGTAAAAGTCAGTATGTATACTCTGTTTTGGCACGCTGGACCTCATGGGCATGTCTGGTGCCCGTGTAAGGCACACGACCTGACCACACGGGCGTTTGACCTCAACAGAATTGAAAAATTTTTCTAAGTTCTGAAAATTATACATGTTTCGGTTTATGTAACACCCTGATTTTGGGCCTAGTCGGAACAGTGGTTTCGAGACCACAAATCCGACGATAAAAATTTCATTTTTATTATTTTTTATGGTCTACAATTTCACGGAATAATTTCATGAAAATTTTGTTCAAAAATTTTGACGTACGGGCACTTAGTTTAGTCAAAAGGACTAAATCATAAAAAGTGAAAAAGTTGAGTTCTACATACTAGAGGTGTCCAATTGTTATGAAATTTTAAATTGAGGGTCCTTAATGGTAATTAGACCATTGGTTAATTGCTGGACAAAAATAGACATAAAATGGGTGTAATAAAATATTTTTAAGTTAGGGGTATTTTGGTAAACTAATAATTAAAAGAATTAAAAAAGGGAAATAAGCCAAATTAGCTATCATCTTCTTCATTCAACCATTTCTACCAGTAGCAGCCATGGTTAAGGTTTATTCAAACTCCCAAGCTCGATTGTAAGTGCTCCCTAGCCCCGTTTTTAAAGTTCTTTACATTTTTGAAATCACAGTAACTTGGTTAAGCTTATTCTAGCAATAATTTAACCTAGGGTTTATATTTGGAAAAGTACCCATAGGTAATGTGTTTATTTTGATGTTTTATGGTAGAATATGAAACTTGAAATTGTGTTAAACAACTTTTACTAAGCGATTTTACGTGAAAACGAGTAAAACGACATAATCGGTAAAAATACCTAATGTTTATAAGTACATGTTAGAGTGTGAATTTGATGTTGCTATAGAAGGGAAAAATGATCAGCATGTCATAAAATATAAGGAAATAGGATGAAGTTTAATTTACGAGCCTAGAGGCAAAAATGTAATTTTGACAAAATTTAGGGGAAAAATTGTAATTTTGTCAAAATATGATTTTGGGTTAATTTGAATAGTGTGAGTACTAATCAGGATATATTTGAAATGATAGATCAAGGAAAAATTGAAATTCGGGCTAAAATCGAAAAATATCAGGTTGTGGACAAAATGGTAAAAATGGCCATTTTCGCATACAAGGTAAGTTCATATGATTTTTAATAATGCAATGTGTAATTTAATGTTATTGCCTTGATATTAAATGAGATGTAAGTTCATGTGTAAATGTGATAACATAATTGTCATTTTAAGTAATTTAATGATATTTATTTGATATGATGATTATTATCATGAAATATTATGCTTTGTGGTTATTATTGAGTAATATGGAAATTATGTGAGCTATTTGATAAATATGAAATGCTACCAAGTATCGGTTCCAACATTCCGTGGAAGACGACAAAGATGTGTGATCGAGGAAAATCCCGTTTGAACCTTAGGAATAGATTAGGATACAAGTGACATGTCACTAGGATATTTAAGTTCCGAAATCATTGAGTTGAGTCCGAGTTCGTGAGATGTAACCAGGCATCTGAACTCATTGAGTTGAGTCCGAGTTCACTTATGGATGCAAACACCTGAGCTCGTTGAGTTGAGTCCGAGTTCACTTATGCGTGGGTTACATGGTAGCTTGGCTACACATATATTCCGCAGGCTATTGAGTTTGTCTAGCTCTGGGCATGGCACTTATGTGCATGCATTCCGTATATCCGATTATATTCCGAGTGTTCAATGGGTAATTTAGTGAAGTATTCGTTGATTATCCCAATGAGATAAGCCATTGGTGAGTATGTCTTTGAGTTATGTTACAAGTTGTACAGGTATGTACACTAAACTTATGTGTGATGCCTTGACATGTGATGATCTATGATGTATATAGTATTTGGTGAATATTATGAAAATGACATGATTTGGAATAAGTCCTTGATATTTGATGACATTGAGATCATGGATTTATGCCTATGAAGCATAATTATGTGTTCTTACCATTATGAATGAAATGATATTGTATGGTTTTGGTGAATAATAGTAATGAATGAGTAAATTTAGCTGTGGCAGTTTTGGGTTACTGCAGTGGTACAACTTTTGAAATTCACCATAAATTGTGGAAATTGAATTAGGGGCTGAATAAAATATGAGGTTAAATCCCAATGAGTCTAGTTTCACATAGAAGAAATGGTATATGCAATCGAAATTTATATTATGGGATATTTAAACTATTGTGAGACAGAGTCTAACTGACTTCGTGATCCCCTGTTTCGATTTGAGAAAATCATTAAAAATTGTATAAAAATAATTATGCATTGTAATTTATATTATTAAAATCCTTAATGAGCCTATTCTCTAGAAATATAGATGAGAACATTATCCGAATTCTGTACTATGAGAAAAATAATTTTTAGTGAAGAGAGGTTAGAACTATTGGACAGCAAAATAGGGGAAACTTTAATGAATAAACTGTACTAATTGGATAAACCAAAAATTCTAGAAATTTTATGGGAGAAAGGTATATGAGTCTAGTTTCAATTAAAATTAATGAAACTTAATTTGGAGTCTCGTAGCTCCAGATATAAATGATTTAGTAACTGTAACTTGGTAAAATAGCTTAACCTGAACAAGAGTAAATTGTACAATTAGGGTGTTACATCCCATTAGGGTACATAATAAAAAGGCACACTTTTAAGCCGTACATTTTATAGTAGGATTACCAGTCCAAGATAAATCCTATCCATAGCATATGCTCTAGAGAGCTTAATATGGATTACCTGTCCGGGCTAAATCCAATTTACAACCTAAGCTCAAGAGGGCTTACATTAGAATTACCTGTCCGGGCAAAATTCTATCTGCAACATATGCACTATTAATCTTAACCCATCGAAATTCAACATTCAACCGAAATATGATAATTTGTCCATATTACACAACTTAAGACTATTTCATTATGTATATATCATCTCACACATATCAACACAACCATACAATTCAATTCAAGCATATTAGCATACATTTTTAAGTTACACGAACTTACCTTGAAAATGGTTCATATTTGAATTTCAACTAATCCGAGACCTTTTTCTTTCCTCAATCTAGTTCCGTGGTTGGTCTATCTGGATCTATATGGGTAAATTTAACTATTAATCTATCACATTTCATATACATTTGCATCCTATTACATCCTAGGCAAAATTACCATTTTGCCCCTATCTTTTTCAAAAATTTCGATTTTGTTCCTAGGCTCGGAAAATGAAATTAATGAAATTTAACCCTCTTTCCAAGTGTAGCAGAAATTTATATACTACATTTACAGCACATACATTTCACAAATTTCAGAATTTTTCATGGGTTTTACCACTTTTCATTTTAGTCTCTAAATCAAGTTTTCATCAAAAATTGTTTTGTAAAAGTTATTTATCTATGAATAAATTTTAATTTTCTACCATAAATTTCAAATTTTCAGCATATTCATCCATGACTCATATTTCATACCTAGATAACTTTTCAAATAAACCCCCTAAATAGAAAGATTAAGCTATCCCGATTCCAAAATATAGAATTTACTAAAACCGGGACTTGATTTCATACCTTATTAAGGTTGAAAAGTTTTCTTCCTCTCTTCTAGGGTTTCCATAGAAAAAATTGGGGAAGATGATATGAAAATAGATTATTTTTTCCTTTTTAATTAATTATTATCTATTAATTTTATTAATTTCCAATTTAGTCCCTACCCTTTTTTAATTTTTCCATGGATGAGTCATTAAAATATCTACTAACTACTCTTCAATGGTCTAATTACCATATAAGGACCTTAAGTTTTTAATTCCATAACTATTTGATATCTATAGTTACTAGAACCCAACTTTTGCATTTTATGCAATTTAGTTTTTTCCCTAATTAAGCACACAATCGGTAAAATTTGCGTATCAAAATTTTCATGTGACCTTCCTATCATAATACCAAACATAAAATAAAATAAAATAAATTTTTATTTTTGGCTCGGATTTGTGGTCCCGAAACCACTGTTCTGATCTCCCCGAAAATGGGCTGTTACACAGAATTTTTTTATTCAAATGTAATCCGATAGAGCTTTCGTTGACCTAGTAGATGGACCAATCAAACATATACAATTAGGCTCTAGTAATTACAATTATGTCCAAAAGCATCATTACAATAATTTGCAATTTACTTAATCATGGAGTCAGTCCATAAGAAGTACCATGATTGAAAACTCCTTATTGTATACTCTTTATGAAAGAATCCAACTGCTTTGTCTAATGACCTCGTCATGTGTGTGTTACCCTCATATGATATCATTAATTCCTTTGAGTTAAATTCTTTCACTCAATATAATCTTATTTTATCTCATTTTTATCATTGTCTTTTTAAAGATTAATATGATCACTATCAAAAAATGATTGAGATAAATTGTTTGTTCGAGAACAAGCAACCCGTGGCCATGATCCATATTTATCAATCCACACAATGTCAATAAGAAGATATCGTTAACTCTTTAATCAAGTTATGAATTTCATTGTTGCTAGTAAAGCCATGTCATACACAAGTCATGTACCTAACATACTGGCTATAGGCTTATTCATCTTTAGAGCATAAGCCTTCACTTATATAAAAACACAGAAGCTACATATGCATAGCCAGTGACTAATTTAGGATTTAGGTAAATCACACCATGAGCGTCACAAGTGAATTAATTTACAAACAGATTCAGAATTAATTAATCTTGGGTCCAGTCCAATGTATCATTCTTCTAAAGAATACATTTGTAACACCCCTTACCCGTATTCGACGCCAGAATAATGTATGAGGCATTATCGAACTTAAACACAAGCAAACATATATTTTCGAGTCATAAATTTTCGTCCAAATTAAAACTTTTTACAAATAATCATAAAGTCCCTAATACGAGCCTACGAGGCCCAAAACTGCTTTGGAAGCCATTCAAGACTAAACCGAGAACTTTAGAAAATTTTACAACACTTGGAATTTTTTTGCTAAAACAAGGGTCACACGCCAGTGTGGCTTGGGACAAGCCCGGTGGGTAGGCCGTGTGGTCACACACGCCCGTGTCCCTAACTCGTGTAACTCTCTATTTTTCACCCAAGAGTAAATTGAAGTCACATGGTCAAGACACACGCCCGTGTCCCGAGGCCGTGTCCTTAACACAACTGAGACATACGGTCGTGTCTCATGTCTGTGTGCTCGATACTGAGCATTCTGTTTTGCAATAGTTTAGGTGCAGAGGACAGACGGCCAGATCAAACGTCCATCGGCTGACCGTGTGTCACACACGGCCTAGACACATGCCCGTGTGTCTACCCATGTGGACAAAAACAAGGCTATTTACCAAGCCATTTTGCCACCCTCACTTGCACATATCTACTCAACATCACATGGCGCAAACTCAAGCATGAAGAGCAACCAAATAATCTCAACCAAGACAATAACATGTCATTCTCATACCATTTTTAAACATGCTTAAACCATCAACCTTGCCACATCAAATTATGCAAGTTTGCACATTCACAAATGACATTAATACAAATATACTCATAACCAGCATTAGCAAACTTCCAAGGCTATATACATAATGAACCATGAACCATTATAAGCCAACATATATGACCAAAAGACCAAGTCCTTATACATGCCATAAACTTTAAATACTTGAATTCATCAATACCCAATACGATAGCTTGATAGTGTGATAGGATCTCTAGCGATCTCCAACCCGAGCTAGCTTGACGGCACTATAAAACAAGGGAAAGAAAAGAGGGTAACCTATATAGCTTAGTAAGTCCGTATGAACATAATAAGCAACTTTTACCAATCATTTACCAAAATCCAATGATATAAACACAAGATAACATAAATTGCATTAAAACTCATAGTTATAACTTATTCAGTCACATTGTTTGTTCTATCAATTTGAAAGCATAATTTAACATGTCTTGACATTAGCCTAATAACCGAAATCTCTCCATTATAACAGTTTACCACAATCAACCAATCATTTCAAACCTTATAATAAACATGCACATTAATTATGAGTATTCCCTTTTCAAGTACATATATTAACATCTTTCACATGTTTAAAGCTCATATCTTCCCATAATCAATTTTAATAGGCAATCATGCCAATCTTTTTTTTTTCTCATATACGACAAATTACATTTTGTGTGAATAAAACATGCTATATCATAACTAAATTTGGCCCAAAAGCCAATTACAAGATCGTCAACCGAATTTACCATGTATTTCGTACGTCACAAGTATAGACCAATAATCACAAGGCTTTCACAAAACATTCTCATGGAAACCATGAACTCACAAAATCATGAAGTCAATGCTTATAAACTTTATGTACATACCTGTACTAATTCGTAACACTTACATGCTCTTTCTCTTCTTTAACATACCCATTGAATTTCCCGTTGAACCACTTGGAATACTAAAGGATACTCGGGGATCTCATACACACAGTACAGTACCAATGCCATATCCTAGATATGGTCTTACATGTAATCTCGTATCGATGCCAATAGCCCAGCTATGGTCTTACAGGAAATCTCTTATTGATGCCATATCCCAAACATGGTCTTACATGAAATCTCATATCGATTCCATATCCCAAATATGGTCTTACACGTAAACTAAGTAACCCTAATGTCATGACATTGTATCCTATCTATTCCTAAGGTTCAACCGGGACTTTCACTATATCAAATCTCTACTGGTCATTTCCGTAGTACCATACTCAATAGCATTCACATTTCATTTCAATAATATAGCATTTACCACAATTATATCAAATAAGCATTTATACATATATAATTTAATGCTTATTAAACATACGAACTTACCTCGACATAAAAATGGCAAAAAGGACCTACTCGTCAAATACTCATTTTTTCCCGTTCTAATTCTGAACCTCGTTTTTCTTGATCGATAATACCACATTTAACTTATTTAATCAGTATACTATTCAAATCAACCCAAAATCACATTATGGTAAAAATTACATTTTTGCCCCTAAACTTTGTCATTTTTACAATTTAGTCCCTAGGCTAGTAAAACGATTTTTATCAAATTTTTTCATTACCCAAGCCTAGCTAAATCTTTATTGTACTCATACCAGCTGACATTTTTCATTCAATCTCACTTTTACTACTTATTTTATAACTTTTACAAAAAGGTCCTTTTAGGCATTTTCATCGAAAATCACTTAGCAAAAGTCGTTTATCTAACAACTAACATGCATTTTCTACCATTAAACATCAAAATACACAAATATCCATCATGGGTAATATTTTATACTTTGATTATGTCTTAAATTAGTGGTAGAAATAGATAGATCATGTTTCAAGGATTTCAAAAACATAAAAATCATTAAAAATGGGGCTAGAACGGATTTACAATCGAGCTTGAAAGCTTGAAAAACCCTAGCCATGGTTTCTCCTTGTAAAATTCGGCCATGGGAGGAAGATGAACAAAAATTGTCTTTTAATTTGGCTTTTTAATTCATTTAATTACCAAACTACTAAAATGCCCTTAATGAAAAACTTTAGAGACATACCTAACCATATCCATTTTTGTCCAACAACTTAACCAATGGTGTAATTACTATTTAAGGACCTCCAATTTAAAATTTCATAGCAATTAGACACCTCTAGCATGTAGAACTCAACTTTTGCACTTTTTATAATTTAGTCTTTTTGACTAAATTGAGTGCCCAAACATCAAAATTTTTCAAACGAAATTTTCGACCGAAATTTTCATGAAATTATTTCATAAAATTGTAGACCATAAAAATATAATAAAAATAAATTTTTCTACGTCGAATTTGTGGTCCCAAAACCACTGTTCCGATTAGACTCAAAATCGGGCTGTTACAACATCTATGCCTCTACCCATGGAGTGAACTAGTCTGATAGCCAAGACTAGTCATCTCCCCAATTACAATTGTAGATGACATAATAATCCTTCAAATTATTTGAATCAAATGCTCATTTTGATTCTTTTACGGAATTACGAACTCGTTTAGATTATCTACTGAAGTAAATTGTTTTTCTTGCAATGTAAATGTTCTTACAGTGCCACTTATTATTAGTTTGAACTTAGACATCAATGAGCTAATATTCATTTGTCACAATTTTGCTATGCATGCAAAACATGAAAGACAGAAACACAAAAGACATACTAGTGAAATGTGAAAATTAACTTTATTTATTTATTCATCTTTTAAATACATAGAAAATAATTACATGTTTACTACAATATCGGCACATTTCCCAAAAATAAGTGTTATTTTCACCAAACCAAATATTGAATCTTCTATTTGATTCTTTAAATTCCTCATTTATTTTCTTATTTTGGAGTTTTAGGAAGTGTAGCTAAATTTTAATTTAGTGGTGTTGTGCGGGTAGGTGTTCTAAATGTATGTGTTGTTTTGAAAAATAGAGTGGAGCTAATTTTGTTACATGTTCCCATGTAGACAAGATGTGAACTAGTAGGATATAAATGACATGCTATTAGGAAACATTTAGCGTACACTTTGATATAGCACTTTGGTGTGACTCTAATATTGCACTTTAGTGCACCTCTACTACATTAGCTCTTCTGAGTACCTTTATGATATTTTTGTGTATCCTACATGTTTAGTTAAGTCTACGTTGGGCTTCTGTGAAAAGATAGTTAAGAATAAAAATGCTATGACTAGAATGAATGTGATTTATAATTGATAGAATGTCAAGTAATATTTTTGAAGACTCTACTAAAAATGTTATTTAAGTTTATTTAAGATACTATTGATTAGTAAGTATATATTGAATATTTTTTAAGTTAAGGTAAATTTAATTATCATTGTTCTTACTAAGCTTTCACGAGCTTTGTGTGTATTTTCTAATGCGTAGGTAAAAAACTAAGGTGAAGCTCTATTACGAGGATTTGAGCTTGATGCATCTTATCACATCTTCAAGCTTGGAAGAAAGTATGTGGATATATTTTTGGTTTAAAGTATGGAACGTAAAAATAGGCTAGATTAAGATATTTGCATTAAAGTCATAATAGAAATACTAAAAGTAATATAAATATTTTGTTATCTTAGTGAACTTATTTGGGTACTTAAGTTATACGATGATTTATGTGATAATCTGAGATGTTTTATGGTATAAAATGGTTGATGGATGTTAGGCATGATTTCAGGTCCCCTGTAGAGAAGTATCGATACTTGTAAGACTTGTATCGGTATAAGTTTGACAGAATGCACAAATAAATAGTGTTAAGGTCCAAGTATCGGTACAAGATCCCCAAGTATCAGTACGAATCCCCCTATGTTGGAAAATTTTGGTTTAGAAAAATGGCTTTTAGTTATAGCGGGAAATTAAAATTTTAAAAACCAAGGCAAATTGTGATATTTATAGTGATAAACTTTTTCTAGAAAAAATACATATGCTTTGTGCTAAATGGATCCTAGTCATTCTCGACTTTCAACCAAATGATCTTTTCTGTTATTCTCATGCCTTGAATTGCTTCAATGTGAGCTTGAACAATCACGAACCAAACATAGAACAAGAAATGACTTATTACTTTCAGTGGGAAAGTAATTCCCTCTCAAAAGAAACTGGTAGAATTGTTATTTCCATATAATGTAATTTTTACTTAGAAAATAAATTCTCTCTCTACTTTCTGCAGAATAATAATATCTCAAACTTATATGAAACTTGAGTTTAACTTGTGTTAATAGCTCTACTAGTGCCATCTATTTATAAGGAGAGATATGAGAATCCTGGTTGAATTAGTAAAACACAAACAATATTTATTTTAATAGAAAATACCAATCTTCTAGTTGAACTACAAGAGGGGGGCGACACACCCTAGTTAAATATACCGGGGTTATCGCCCTTTATATGTAATATGACAGGATTTAGGCCTATCCTGTATTGGTTTCAATTGTATGTGTTTCTTGAACTTTTAACCCAACACTTTATAATTTAATCCAACCTAATTCATATTTTTCTATTTCCCAAAATAAATATTAATTAATTAATTAATTTAATTAGATAAATTAAATTTTCAATTAAATAGTTTTCTCAATCAAATTCTAATTCCATTAAAGTCATGACAACTTTCCCATAACAGAATTTATGAAAAAAATATATTTAATTTCCATATTCAATGGATTCACAATTACTAATCAATTTAATTCAATTATTTAATTAAATAATAATTCAAAACCTTAAATTAATTCTCAAGCCATTTTTATACTCAACAAGAAAACGCATTCATTTGTGATTGTGACCCATTTCTCTAACTTCATCATTGCCAACCATTTCTGTTCAATTGCTTTTACATGCAACTCATTTTTGGTTTCAACAAGCTTGTAACACCCCAAACCCGGCCCAGAAGTTATGGCCGGATCTGGCATGCCACATCAAAAACGTAAAAAAAAAAATCCATTCTAAGTCCGTAAAATCGTATTTGATGTTCAAAAGATTAATTCATTAAAGGTTAAAGTGAATTGAAGTCATGCACCGGTAGGAAACCGTAAAAGAGGTGGTGAGTCCATCTGATTGCTAAGTACCAAGCTCCTTCGGATCCAATCCTAGACATGCATACCGCCATTGCCACACCTTAACGTCATGGATATTTCTAGGAAACCGATTTGATTAAGTCATTTTAGGAAAAGTGATTAATTTTGGAAAATACTTTCATTGTGGAAGCTTTGCTTGTTGTCGTGTTATTTTGAAATCAACTGTTGTTTTTGAAAACGCGCCTAAAGCTATCCAATTTCAACAGTTAAAATAAGTAATACCTATCTTAGTAATACATATTAAAACCATTAAAAATAATTAAGCGGCCTTATTACATTTAAAACCCAAAACTTCAAACGTAAATAAAAGGATGTCCAGTTCACGGAAGAAAATCAAACTTTCGAATGGGTGGCCACTCAAATTCCCTCATAGCTCCAAGCCCACTATGGTTGGGGATTTCTGCGTGGATGAAAATAAAAGGGTGAGTTCGGGAAACTCGGTGTGTAAGGAAAACCCATTCAAAGCCCAAGTCACTCAAGCCTATTGGGCCTAAGCCCATTCAGTAATAAGTGGTATGGGCGAGCCCTTTCAGTTACAATAAACCGGGCCTTAGCCCCTTATTCAGATAACAAAGATGGCCCATAGGCCCATTTCAAAATACATGCAACATTAGTAAACATATGCAGCCCACTTGGGAGACTCATGAACCCACCAACCACTACACTCCACTCATCACACCATACACTCCATGTGGGAATAGCTCAACCCACCCAAATTTAACACTCCACAGCTCTGACCTTGTCGCTCGCTTATCAATAATTGAGGCAAAGCCTCCAAGACGTGGACAAGCCACTTTCAAGACTTCCTCCGTCAATATCCCAATCTCATGTATCAGATAATATCAACATGGCTTGCAGTAAATAACAACAGTCAAACATGCATTTAAGTCAATTTAACCCTAGGGGTATTTCAGTAATTTATCTCCTAGGGGTAAAACTGTAAATTTTCCACTTTTAAAGGTATTTCAGTAATTTATCTATTTTAGGGTTTTTCATGCATATTCCTACCTTTCACGTACTACAGAATCACGTACCGAGGGTTCTTACCGAATTAGGCCCGTTGGCCCATCATTCCAATTTTGGCCCATTAAGCCCAAAAATATCGAGGGCACAGAAATCATGCACTTTGCAGTCCAAACATTACAGCTTACCAAAAACATTAATCGATTTACCTCACGAGCATTCGCACACTCGCAAATCTACAAAATACAGGTGTTCGGCATTTCGACTTTTCGGCTTTTACCGATCTAGACTAAGAAAGATGGTGTTAGTTACACACCTGTTTGCGACGATATGCTGACGAGATCCACACACGAACCGCCTACAATTGGATTACTAACACGTTAATCTAACTATTCAAATACAAACTACGTATTAACCCCTTACAATATTCGGCCAACCACACCTACAGATCATAGTAAGCTTATAAGAAATCAATAAGCAACTCATTAACAAATTTTTGTCAATGTTTACCACATAATCATAATTTCACTCCAAGCTGTCTTCCTGAGCAATAGTCACTAAATCATTTATAACTGGAGCTACGAAACTCCAAATCAAGTGCCGTTAATTTTCCCTGAAAATAGACTCATATATCTTCTATCCATAAAATTTTCAGAATTTTTGGTTTGGCCAATCAATACCATATATTTCTTAAAGTTTCCCATGTTTCACTGTTTGACTAATCTGACCACTCTTCATTACGAATCAAATTTCTCATTGTACAGAATTCAAAATATGTTCTCGTTTATTTCATTTGAAACTAGACTCATTAAGCTTTAATTACATAATTTATTCACCTTCTAACTCATCTCTCACAATTTATGGTGATTT
The DNA here is from genome assembly GCF_025698485.1 of Gossypium arboreum. Taxonomy (NCBI): domain Eukaryota; kingdom Viridiplantae; phylum Streptophyta; class Magnoliopsida; order Malvales; family Malvaceae; genus Gossypium; species Gossypium arboreum. The sequence goes on along the minus strand of NC_069079.1, from coordinate 71,127,455 downwards.
TCCAAAGTCACATTACTGTTGCTGTCCCAAGTAGATTTATTACCAAATCACTCTTTCACACATAACTTGCATGCATGTTATTTAAACATGTATATCACCAATCAATCATCACATATCTATGAGTTTACTTAAGTATATTCTCTATTTCATCATTTTAAAGCACAATATGTTAGCCGATTTTTCCCCTTAGCATGCATGTTCATTTGTTTGGCTCAACTTCACCTATCTTCCATTTTTCATCAAAAGAACATGAAACAACAACCATTTCCTTCATTTTAAATCATGACCAAATTCTCACAATCCAACCAAAAACCAAAATATGCTTCAAGAGTTAAGGTAGAATCAAGAAGAACTCATGAACATCAAGATAGAAGCAAACTACCATGAACTTACCTTCAATTTTCCTCCTCCTAATGACCGAATTACTCAAGAGCTTTCTCCTCTCCTTTCTCTTCTCTAACTTTCAGCTATGATGAACAAAGATGGACAAAACTTTTTTCTTTTCACCCTTTTTTTCTTTTAATAAAACTTCATATTTCATCCATTTAATTCTTTAATACAAAAGACATGAAATTCCCATCGTGGAACATTTACCTAACCCATTATCATGGAACATTTACCTAACCCATTATCATGAAACATTTACCTAACCCATTATCATGGAACATTTACCTAACCCATTATCAATTTGTATCAATTTGTACCATAAATTATGGATATCAAGTGCTCATATTGTTTACAACAACATGATGGCTGGCCACTTCATGTAAAATGGGAGGTTTGTCATGCAAATCCTCCTATTTTGCACTCCTATTTATTTGGCCACTTCAATTTAGCCTATAGCATTTTCAAACATTTTCACATAGGTCCTATTTCATAATTTCACCCCCTTTTTCTTATGGAACAAAAATTAACTAAAATTACCGGGTTCTATCTTAGGCTTAGGCCTTCTAGAGGCCCACTAACATAATTAAACCTATACCAACATTCACAGAATTCCCGAAAATTGGGGCGTTACAACTCTACCCTCCTTAAAGAAATTTCGTCCTCGAAATTTACCTGATCCAAACAGATGAGGGTATTATTGGTGCATCGTCTCTTCTGGCTCCCAAACTTAGAAGTTTCCCCTTCCTTAACTTGTTGAAAACGAGCGACCAAAGACTTATCGTTCAACTGTTTTTCCTTAATCGATCCACCCAGTTGGCCTCACTTGCAACTCACCAATGACTTCCATCATCATACGACTCGCACAAGCAAACATTGCTCTCGGATCGAATCTGATTCTACGACTTAGAGCATCGGGTACTATATTAGCCTTGCCTGGGTGATACTCGATCGAATAGTCATAATCCTTAAGCAACTCAATCCATCTCCTTTACCTAAGGTTCAGTTCCTTCTGAGTCAACAAATACTTAAGAATCTTATGGTCAGTGTATATAATACACCTTTCTCCGTACAAGTAATGTCTCCAAATCTTAAATGTGAATATCACTGCTGCCAACTCCAAATCATGAGTCGGATAGTTCCCCTCATGAGGCTTAAGTTATCGTGATGCATATGCAACCACCTTACCCTCTTGCATTAACACGCAGCCCAAACCCACGTGTGATGCATCACTTGTACAGAAAAATCCTTCCTGACTCATTTGAATTAACACAGTGCTTGATCGAGCGTCTTCAACTTCTCAAAAGCTCCCTGCTGCTTCTCAGTCCATACAAACGGTTCTCCTTTCCTTATCAGTTTTGTTAGGGGTGCTGCCATAACAGAAAAACCTTCCACAAATCTTCTGTAGTATCCTGTCAACCTTAGGAAACTTCAAATTTTCGACACCATCCTAGGTGGCTTCCACTCCAAAATTGCTTCAATCTTTCGAGGGTCCACCTTAATCCCTTCGGTAGAGACCACATGTCCTAAGAAGGTTACCTCCCTCAACCAAAGTTCAGACTTGCTGAACTTCACAAAGAGTTCCTTCTCCCTTAACACTTGCAAAGACTATACGGAGATGCTCATCATGTTTCGCTTCGGTTTGAATATACCAGATATCATTAATAAAGACGACTACTGAACCGATCAAAAATGGTTGGAACACACGATTCATCGATCCATAAACGCTGCAGAGCATTCGTCATCCAAATGGCATAACCGAAACTCGTAATGACCATACCGAATCACGAATCTTTGTCTTATGGATATCGCCTCCTTGACCCTTAATCGATGATATCCAGATCGAAGGTCGATCTTGGAAAATACGAAGCTCCTCTAAGTCGGTCGAACAGATCATCAATCTTTGGCAGTGGATACTTATTCTTAATCGTCAGTTTGTTCAACTGGCGATAATCAACGCACATCTGCATTGTACCATCCTTCTTTTTCACAAATAGCACCGGTGCTCCCCATGGAGACACGCTTGGCCTAATGAAGCCCCTATCCAACAACTCTTGAATTTGAGCCTTTAACTCCACTAACTCCTTCGGTGCCATCCTATACGGTGCGATGGACACAGGCACCATTCCAGGCAACAAATCTATTCCAAATTCAAATTCTAGGTTCGGAGGCAATCCTGGAAGCTCATTCAGAAAAACATCTTGGAACTCCTTTACGGTCCTAACCTTATCCACTGTCAGTCCTTCCTCTTCCGACTAACTTACAAATGCCAAATAAGCCTCACAACCTTTCCGAATCCACTCCTCGGCTCTTAATGCCGACACCACATTGGACAAATAATCCCTTCGCTCACCTATCACCATAACCTCCTCATCCTTTGTGGTCCTTAACACCATTCATTTAGCAAGACAATCCAGGTCGCCTTATGCTTAACAAGCCACCCATTCCCAAAATGAGATCAAACTCTCCGAACAGTAACTCCATCGATCTCCGTGGAAAATCCTACCTTGAGTTTCTAAGGGTACATCCCTATACGCTTTGTCTACCCTAACCGAAAGTGACCCAAAGGTCTTAGTACAGATACCCCACTCACAATCTCCTCGAGCGGTCCAAGTTGTCCATAATGCTTACGTGGCCTCCAACCAATATTCGCCACATTCGGGCTATACCGACACGCCCCTAAAGATCTCCACTCCGTTAGCCCGAAGTCGTTTAGAAATAGTTTCCTGAACTCCATTGCCCGTACTTGCCCTGATAACCCCTTCCAGAACACGAAACATTGCCTGTGACAGGGCATCATCCCCGGCACCGCGGTCATGAGACTCTACCTCTATTGCCATTGGTACCGGTGCATCCACCGCCGGCATATGTCTCGAAGACGAAGATATCGCTCGAGCACTTCCTCGGCTCCGTCCACGGCCTCTTGTACTCATATCGTATTATCTTGATTACTAATTTTTATGCATCAATTAATATTTCAGTGTTTATTACAGATGTTTTATGAATCAGATGATAGTTCGAGTTTGTTTTCGCAGAGTCAAGTCTAACTACGCTTTGATCTCTTATCGATTTTCCAATAGTTTCAGATCATCCTATCTAGAGTATCCTAGCGGATTTCAAGATGACATGATAAGTCGAAAAATATTCGAAGAGTTCGAGTAATACTTACGACTTGGTAGGAGATTGAATGCCACCTTCTAAAGATCTAAATTTTGAAAATCGAGTTTTCGCATTCTTTATAAAATTTTCATTTTCGAAAATCTTTGTTTTTGTAAACCCATTCCATAGCCGAGTTGTTGCAACCTAGGCTCTGATACCACTAAATGTAACACCCCAAACCTGGCCCAGAAGTTATGGCCGGATCTGGCATGCCACATCAAAAACGTAAAAAAAAAATTTCCATTCTAAGTCCAGAAAATCGTACTTGATGTTCAAAAGATTAATTCATTAAAGGTTAAAGTGAATTGAAGCTGTGCACCAGGTAGGAAACCGGAAAAGAGGTGGTGAGTCCATCGGACTGCTTAAGTACCAAGCTCCCTTCGGATCCAATCCTAGACATGCATACCACCATTGCCACACCTTAACGTCATAGATATTTCTAGAAAACTGATTTGATTAAGTCATTTTTAGGAAAAGTGATTAATTTTGGAAAATACTTTCATTGCGGAAGCTTTGCTTGTTGTCGTGTTATTTTGAAATCAACTGTTGTTTTTGAAAACGCGCCTAAAGCTATCCAATTTCAACAGTTAAAATAAGTAATACCTATCTTAGTAATACATATTAAAACCATTAAAAATAATTAAGCGGCCTTATTACATTTAAAAACCCAAAACTTCAAACGTAAATAAAAGGATGTCCAGTTCACCAGAAGAAAATCAAACTTTCAAAACGGGTGGCCACTCTGAATTCCCTCACAGCTCCAAGCCCACTATGGTTGGGGATTTCCTGTGTGGATGAAAATAAAAGGGTGAGTTTGGGAAACTCAGTGTGTAAGGAAACCCATTCAAAGCCCAAGTCACTCAAGCCTATTGGGCCTAAGCCCATTCAGTAACAATGGTATCGGGCGAGCCCTTTTCAAGTTACAATGAACTGGGCCTTAGCCTCTTATTCAGATAATGACATGGCCCATAGGCCCATTTCAAAATACATGCAACATCAAGAAACATATGCAGCCCATTTGGGAGACTCTGAACCCACCAACCACTACACTCCACCCGCACCACCATACACTCCATGTGGGAATAGCTCAACCCACCCACCCAACACTCCACACGATTCTTGACCTTGCTTTGCTCGATTATCGATAAATTGAGGCAAAGCCTCCATCGTGGACAAGCCACTTTCAGTACTTCCTCCGTCAATATCCCAATCCCATGCATCGATAATATTAACATGGCATGCAATAAATAACAACAATCAAACATGCATTTAAGTCAATTTAACCCTAGGGGTATTTGGTAATTTATCTCTTAGGGGTAAACGTAAATTTTCCACTTTTAAAGGTATTTCAGTAATTTATCTATTTTAGGGTTTTTCATGCATATTCCTACCTTTCACGTACTACGTAATCACGTCATCGAGGGTTCTTACCGAATTGGGCCCGCTGGCCCATCATTCCAATTTTGGCCCATTAAGCCCAAAAATATCGAGGGCACGTAAATCATGCACTTTGCGGTCCAAACATTGCACTTACCAAAAACATTAATCGATTTACCTCACGAGCATTCACACACTCGCAAATCTACAAAATACGGTTTTTAGCATTTCGCTTTTCGCTTTTGCCGATCTAGACTAAGAAAGAGGTGTTAGTTACACACATTTGCGACGATATCTTGACGAGATCCACACACGAACCACCTACAATTGGATTACTAACACGTTAATCTAACTATTCAAATACAAACTACGTATTAACCCCTTACAATATTCGCCAACCACACCTACAGATCATAGTAAGCTTATAAAAATCAATAAGCAACTCATTAACAAATTTTTGTCAATGTTTACCACATAATCATAATTTCACCGCAAGCTGTCTTCCCGAGCAACAGTCACTAAATCATTTATAATCGAGCTACGAAACTCCAAATCAAGTGCCGTTAATTTTCCCTGAAAATAGACTCATATATCTTCTATCCATAAAATTTTCAGAATTTTTGGTTTGGCCAATCAATACCATATTTTTCTTAAAGTTTCCCATGTTTCACTATTTGACTAATCTGACCACTCTTCATTACGAATCAAATTTCTCGTTGTACAGAATTCAAAATATGTTCTTGTTTATTTCATTTGAAACTAGACTCATTGAGATTTAATTACATAATTTATTCACCTTTTAACTCATCTCTCACAATTTATGGTGATTTTCCAAAGTCACATTAGTGCTGCTATCCCAAGCAGATTTATTACCAAATCACTCTTTCACACATAACTTGCATGCATGTTATTTAAACATGTATATCACCAATCAGTCATCACATATCTATGAGTTTACTTAAGTATATTCTCTATTTCATCATTTTAAAGCACAACATGTTAGCTGATTTTTCCCCTTAGCATGCATGTTCATTTGTTTGGCTCAACTTCACCTATCTTCCATTTTTCATCAAAAGAACATGAAACAATAACCATTTCCTTCATTTTAATTCATGACCAAATGCTCACAATACAACCAAAAACAAAAATATGCTTCAAGAGTTAAGGTAGAATCAAGAAGAACTCATGAACATCAAGATAGAAGCAAACTACCATGAACTTACCTTCAATTTTCCTCCTCCTAATGACCGAATTACTCAAGAGCTTTCTCCTCTCCTTTCTCTTCTCTAACTTTCAGCTATGATGAACAAAGATGGACAAAACTTTGTTCTTTTCACCCTTTTTTTCTTTTAATAAAACTTCATATTTCATCTATTTAATTCTTTAATACAAAAGACATGAAATTCCTATCGTGGAACATTTACCTAACCCATTATCATGGAACATTTACCTAACTCATTATCATGAAACATTTACCTAACCCATTATCATGGAACATTTACCTAACCCATTATCAATTTGTATCAATTTGTACCATAAATTATGGATATCAAGTGCTCATATTGTTTACAACAACATGATGGCTGGCCACTTCATGTAAAATGGGAGGTTTGTCATGCAAATCCTCCTATTTTGCACTCCTATTTATTTGGCCACTTCAATTTAGCCTATAGCATTTTCAAACATTTTCACATAGGTCCTATTTCATAATTTCACTCCTTTTTTCTTATGGAACAAAAATTAACTAAAATTACCGGGTTCTATCTTAGGCTTGGGCCTTCTAGAGGCCCACTAACATAATTAAACCTTTACCAACATTCACAGAATTCCCGAAAATTGGGGTGTTACAAAGCTAGCTGAGGGACTAATTGAACATATGTGATTAGGGCTAAAATGATTTATAGTTAAGTTTTAGCTTTTCACCTATTAATAATAAACTCATTTAGTGACGAAGTCATTCCACTAAAGTATATTGACTGAGCTCTCCTTTATTACATACCATTAACCTTGTCATAAGTGTGTTACCCTCATAAGATATTCTTAATTTCCTTGAGATAAATTTGTTCTCCCAATATGATCTTTTTTATTCTCATGGTAACCATTACATCTTCCTTTATAAAAAGTCAATTATATTAAATAGTAATCAATTTGTTTATCACAAAGACAATCAACTCGTAGCCATGTTTACTTTTCATCTATCATGTAATGCCAATAAGAGGATATCATCTACTCATTTCTTGGGTTATGAATTCCACTATTGTGAATGATGTTATATATTGTAAAAGTCGTATGCCCAACACATAAGCTTTTTGTTCCTTATCTATTTGAACTCAGGATTTTACTTGCATCAAAGCTGTAACGCCCTCAACTAGGCGCGATTCACCAGGTCCGAATCTCTGGTTTTACAACACAAACTTAGCAAAACTTCAAAAATGGTTGAATGATACTCCTTACGTAATTCATATTATTTTATTTATTTTAATTAAAGACTCAATTTCAAATAAACAAAGAAAAATATTTGAAAATAATATAATAAAATATTACATCGACTTATCATAATTTAATTACAACACAAAAGTTTAATAAAGACTAACTCCAAAAGGCGTAATCCTATTATACACCACTTTTCCAAATTGACAATTGTATGTATAGTAACCCAGTTCGCCTTTCTTTGGCGCATTCCTAGCGTCATCCCTTTTGGCATAATCATTCATAACAATACCTAAAACATAATCATAACATTTGTAAGTTATACAAATTTAGTGAGGTTAAGTGCAAAATACCTTTAAACTTTTCTTGCTAAATTCTATAGTTTAACTTTTTGGATTACCATTTCTTTCTTTGGAAAATACCTTCACATCTTCATATCTATCTATATATATATATATATACATTATACACACTTACACCCCTTACTGTTCTTTACTTATTATCTTTCTGTAACACCCTGATTTTGGGCCTAGTCAGAACAGTGGTTTCAGGACCATAAATCCGATGATGAAAATTTTATTTTTTATTGTATTTTTATGGTCTACAATTTCACAGAATAATTTCTTGGAAATTTCGTTCGAAAATTTTAACGTTCGGTTACTTAATTTAGTCAAAAGGACTAAATCGTAAAAAGTGCAAAAGTTGAGTTTTACGTACTAGAGGTGTCCAATTGTTATGAAATTTTAAATTGAGGGTCCTTAAATGGTAATTAGACCATTGGTTAATTTTTGGACAAAAATAGACATGAAATGGTGTAATAAAATATTTTTAAGTTAGGGGTATTTTGGTAAACTAATAATTAAAAGAATTAAAAAAGAGAAATAAGCCAAATTAGCTATCATCTTCTTCATTCAACCGTTTCTACCAGTATCAGCCATGGTTAAGGTTTTTTCAAACTTCCAAGCTCGATTGTAAGTGCTCCTTAGCCCCGTTTTTAAGGTTCTTTACATTTTTAAAATCCCGGTAACTTGGTTAAGCATATTCTAGCAATAATTTAACCTAGGGTTTATATTTGGAAAAATACCCATAGGTGAAATGTGTTTATTTTGATGTTTTATGGTAGAGTATGAAGCTTGAAATTGTGTTAAATAACTTTTACTAAGCGATTTTACGTGAAAACGAGTAAAATGACATAATCGGTAAAAATATCTAATGTTCATAAGTACATGTTAGAGTGTGAATTTGATGTTGCTATAGAAGGAAAAAATGATCAGCATGTCATAAAACATAAGAAAATAGATGAAGTTTAATTTACAAGCCTAGGGGCAAAAATGTAATTTTGACAAAGTTTAGGGACAAAATTTTAATTTTTCAAAAATATGATTTTGGGTCAATTTGAATAATTTGAGTCCTAATTAGGCTATATTTGTAATGATAGAGTAAGGAAAATTGAAATTCGGGCTAAAATCGGCAAAATACCAAGTTGTGGACAAAATGGTAAAAATGGCCATTTTCGTATACGAGGTAAGTTCGTGTGTTAATAATAATGCAATACCATACTTGAATTGTAATTTTTTATTGCTATGGCATAAATTGTATGCTTTAATATGTTTAGAAGAAGTTGATAGATGGTGTGTATGATATGGAAAATGTGATGCTTGTTGTGTCATGTGAAATTGAATGGCAAATTATTATTACATGAATTGAATGTTAAATTACTAGTACATGGGTTGTATGAATTGCTACACGGTTGTACCTGATGAGATTTCGACAAGTTTGTGCGCAAATAATTTATCGATTCTTTTTATTTTATTATATTTTGTTATCATATGAAATGTGGCTGCCTATGGAATGATTATTTGTTGTAAATTGCAAACTGAAAAAGGACTATGAATAAATTTGTAACACGTTGGAAAGTGAGGAATTTCCTGGTTGAGCCTTCGAAATAGAAACGATACGAATGATCTATTGTGAGGTCACTTGTGTAGTATTAAGTGCAGGCTACTATGCGTACCTGATAACTTCGATCACGTGTGTAGTACTAAGTGCAAAGCTACTACGTGTATCGATGGTTAGGTCACGTGTGTAGTACTAAGTGCGAGCTACTACATGTACCGGATAATTGGTCGCATGTGTAGTACTAAGTGCAGAGCTACTATGCGTGCAGATAGCCTTGTCTACAAGTGTGAAAATATGTGCGAGCAAGCGAGTATCGATTATTATTCCGAAGAGTTCAACGAGAAAATCGATTAAGTAAAAATACATGTAACATGATTATATGATGAATAAGTGCAGGTATATGTTTATGAAAATTATGAGCAATGTGCTTGATATTTGAGTGAACTTAGATAAGACAAAATGGATTAAGTGAAATTATGTAAGAGTGAATTGTAGTAGTAAAACAGTATTGGACAGAAGCAGTTGCGTAATTTTGAAAATTCACCAAAAATTGCGTAAGTTGAATTAAATTTCAAAAAAATTATGGAATTAAATATTAATGAGTCTATTTTCATATAAAAGAAACATGGGGAGCAAAAGAGTTCTATATTATGTGATGTTCTAATTTTTGTGAGACAGTGTCAGAAGGAATTTGACATCCCCTATTTTGATTTTAGAAAATCATTAAAAATTGTACAAAAATAATTATGAGTTATAATTTATATGAATAGAATCCTATATGAGTCTAATTTCAGGAGGAATGGATGGGAACATCATCCGAGTCCCGAAATATGAGATAAATAATTTTTAGTGAAGAGATGTTAGAACTGTTGGACAGCGAAACAGGGGAAACTTTAATGAATAAACTATACTAATTGGCTAAACCAAAAATTCTGGAAATTTTATGGGTGAAAGGTATATGAGTCTAGTTTCAAGGAAAATTAACGAAACTAAATTTGGAGTTTTTTATCTTCATATATGAATGATTTAGTAACTGTAACTCGATAAAACAGCTTAACCTGAACATATGTAATTGTACAATTATAGTGTTTTATCTTGAAAAGCATGTTAGTAATTGCTTTTTAATTTCATATGGACTTACTAAGCGTAAAGCTTACCCCTCCTCTCTACTTCTTCAGTTTTGGCAGGTCGGCTCAGGGTTGGAGATTGTCAGAGGTAAAATCACACTATCAAGCTATCATTTTTGGGAGAATTAATTAAATATTAGAAATATCAAGTGAGTGGCATGTATAGGAAGTTGGTTTGTGATATGTATTATTATTATGACTTTGACCATACGTATCGGTCTGTATTGATTTATTGTATATGATCATGAGATGTGGTCCTTATCCATTATGGTTTATAATTTTAATTAATCATGCCATGTCCTATGTTTTGATGTGATGATATAGTTAGCTTTGTTTGTTATTGCATGATTATGGATGTGTAAGTGCTCATTTATGCCACGTTATATGTATTTAAATATGAGTCTATGCATGTGTTCAAAAATTTTTGAATTAAATGAAATTTTATGGCCCGATTTTCGTCTATGTGTATGGTTAAGTCTGGTAATGCCTCGTACCTTGTTCTGGCCTTGGATACGGGTAATGGGTGTTACACTTTCAATTAACTCTTTTGCTATTTCCAGAATCTTACTGGATGGTACAATCTCTTCTATTATCATCAAACAACCTTCAGCATTTATTCTAGAATAGTTGATCACTTATACTATTCTCTTGGCGGATACTACATACAAATCTTACATTTGGTGAATTCCCACGCTGAGTTTGCTAACCCAGATCTTCAACAATTCAAACATTGATTGAACCCAATACATACTCATACTGATAAGGAACCTTCCAGGTCATTCAGAAGAAATCCAAACATTTATATTTCTCAACATAAGAATACCATATTTACCAATGCTTAGAATCCACCACCCCTAGATAAGACATGATACTACTCAAAGGTGAGAGATATTAGATAATTCATATGTCAATTTTTCATAGCATAGTCAAAATTTGTACTAACGAACATTCATACCTTTTGAAATCTGAATATGCCTATTTCCTAATCTGACAGACTATTATGATGAATTCCCTCAGAAATACAAAAACGAATTTCTTATTCAGAATATGCCTTGTACGACTTGTCAAACTTTATTATCAGATTAAATAACCCAATTTATCTTCAATTCGTCAGATACTCACCATAGAACTACCTATTGAAGAGATGCCACAACTTACCCAGATTTTAACACAAGGGCGAATAACCACATTCCATCACCCAAGTATTATCAAATACGTCAATAGAATGATACAGAACTTACCACATAGGCCATACAAAATACACCACCAAGACTTAGTAGATCATGCCACACAGACAAACGTACTGAATCACGTGTTTACTATCCCGATGGACTTTTACAGAAGGTGCCATGGGTTTCTTCCATATTGACTTATACATAAATTCATGTCATGATCTGCCAATTTAATTACATATTATCGAAAGCTTCACCATGACTATTCATATCATCATATCATAATATGTCATGGGACTCAGCCACATGGACTTTCATGTTTTCATGTCGTGATGTGCCAATCTAGTCTTCATCTTACTAGAGGCTACATTATGAGTGTTTTCATATCATACATTGCCATGAGTCTCAACCACATGGTCTTACACTTATTTTCATATCGTGATCTGTCAGTCTGGTTAGCAATGTTATTGTCCTACCAGAGGCATCACAGAGGACGTTGTACCCAGACTTGTTTATGCACAACTGATCGATTCATATATTTCTATGTCAGACTTTACCTACATACTTACCAATCACTTTCTATTCATACAGTAGCTCATACACGATATCATTATACAAACATATCATCTTTACTATGCTTCACCCACTTACCCGTTATCTAAGGTATTATCATTATATATAAGTTTTTATCTGAACAATTAGCATGTAGGATTCAGAATAGAGACTCATATGAAACTCACCTAAACTGTAGCTTGAAGCTCCAAACTCGGACATCCATCTCAACCCAACACAACCATTATTTAAAGAATAAAAATTCACCATTTAAAACCCATTTTCGTACAATTTGCTAACATTTTAATCATAGATAATCTCCATGCAAGACCTTGCATTCATATTTACTATTCTTAAAATTGTTAACAACTTTACTTCTTCAAAAACTTAACATGCAGAGCTATAACACTTACTAGGAGGTAGAACAACCACTGATTAAGTTAAGAACTTTAACTTTTAGCTTAATAAGAAAGAGATAATATTTATATTTTAGGAAAAAAATAAAGAGTAATATTCAAGAAAGAAGAAACTTCTTCACGAACACTTCTGACCTATATATGTAACCAACTTCTCTTATTATATATATATAATAACAAGTGCCGACTGTAACTAGAATTTGTCCTTCTTAATGGTTTAGAGGTTTTAAGAGAAACATAAATGAGTATATTGTATAATTGATATTTGACTAGACAATATAGTTGGCTCTTAACCAGTTCACATTACGAACCAAACCAGCACAGTGCTTAGACAAACTAGGCGTACTATACATATGGCGGTAACTCACTCGGCTTATACTTCACTAGATATACCCTTCTCTTAGATAACAGAATAAGAATAACCTAAAACCTTCACTTTTACGACAGTTACAATACGCCATAATCCAATTCACCAAAAGATTGTAATGTGACATAGTCCACTACACCAAACAGGTAAGGTATGCCACACTATGAACGTCACAAGTGATTAAATCTATAAATAGATTTAGGATCTATTCTACTTAGGTCATGTCCGATGTATTGTCAGTACAATTAGTCACATATATGTCTCTATCTTCTGGGATTCATCCGATTCGATGCTTAAGACAAAACATATCCCCAATTAGACTTGATAGATAACATACTAATCTTTTAATCAGTTTGCCTATTTTCAATTAGACTAAGGACATGTTTAGGTTTATCTACTAATACAAGTTGTCTTTTTGTATTATGATTTGACCATGTAATACCACTTAGTATTAGTTAAATAATAGATAACCATTGAGCCAATATTTTCTTCCATTTTGCTTTGCTTGCAAAAACCATTGACGACAATATACAATAGATATTAATATGATTAATGGATATTATTATTAAACCAATTGTTCAGAAAATAAAAGTATACAAAAGGAATATAATACACTTAGGGCACTAGATCCAACACCCTACCCTGCACTATTTAACTTGTTTTGACTTTAAAAGGGTCTAATCGATCACTGATTGCAACCAAATTATAGGGGATGCCTAGGAATGACCCAATATATCTCAAAAGAGTTTTAAATAATAATTATAAAATGTATAAAGTGGAATTTGAATAAAATTGACTCAAAGTCTAAATGTAGCATCACTTGCTTAGGTTGTCAGTTTAATTCGGGTAAGGGGTGTTACACACATGCATATTCTGAAGATTTGTGCTTAACATATCAGTTTTTTCTTTGGTGTGTTGGAGGTTTTGCATTTATGTGCACTTTATGTCGCATTTGGGCCTTACACTTTACTACATCTTGGTGTGGTGTAATTATGCTCTCATGAGCTTTGGTGTGATAGAAGGGATGTGATTTGGTACCTAGCACTTTGTGTTTTTGAGTGTGGTGGAGGATTTTTGTGAATTTGAGTCTCCTTCTACTAGTGTTTACTAAGGGAAAAGGTTACATGTCATAAGAAAGATGAAAGCAAAATAGTTGGAAATAATGAATCAAATGGAAGTAATGAAATGAATCTTAAGGCTTTAAAAATGACTTAATTAAATGTTAATTTACGTATAAGATAATATTGAATCATGAGGCCATATGAAATTAAGAAAGTGAAAATTGGAATTTATAGACCAATCTTAAGAATAAGGTACTTGAGTCATGAAATGTATTAAAATGAGAAGTTGAACTATAACTTCCATAATTGCAAATTACATTAGGATTTTATAACGAATGAACAAAACCTAATGTGGAATAACCCTTCATATGAGGTAAGGTAAGTTGAATATTTTCATTGATTACTTACTAAGTATTTATTCTTAACATGTTGTTTCTTGTGTGTAGATTTGTTTGGAGGTCAAATGAAGCCACATTCATTTCAGAAGGTTCAATCACCTTTTTGCAAAGTTTAAGTGTAACAACCCATTTTTTAGTGGTATAAAAAATGGTGATTTCAAAACTCTAATTTTTTTATGATCGAGTTAGTAAGTGTAACGCCTTCAACCTGACCTGATTCACTGAGTCTAGATCTCGGGTTTTACTACGCATAACTTAGCAAAATTTCAAATCAATTGAAGGATGCTCCCTACTTCATAATATTTCGTATTATTTTATTTAAAGACTCAATTTCAAAGGGACAAACAACAATATTTGAAAATAATATAACACATAAAACTTATCATAATTTAATTACAACAGAAAATTTTACTAAAAACAACCACAAATAGGCGTAAGCCTACTATAAGCCAAATCCTAATATGTTCCCTGTATGCATAATATCCTAACTTGCCATTTCCATGGTGCAATCCTGGCTCGGTCTCCCCTAGCAAACACATCCTGAACAACACCTGAAACGTAAACATACATTTATAAGTTCATATGAACTAGTGAGCTTTAATATAGAATACCTTGGATTCTTTTTAATTGTATTTCTCCTTTCAATGATTTGTTTCCAAAACTATTGTAACAATCTATTTTTAGTAAAATTGGAACAGTGGTTTTGGGATCACAAATCTAATGAGTAAATTATTATTTTATTATTAATTTTAATGTCTACAATATGTTAGTAGGGTCGTATAAAAATTTCGTCAAGAAATTTTGACATTTGCATGCTTAATTAAGTAATAATGACTAAATTGCAAAAGGTGCAAAAGTAGAATTCTATTAGTAAAAGGAGTCAAGTTGCTATGAAACTTAAATGTGAGTGGATTTAAAAGGTAATTAGATCATTTTAATTGTTAGTGGATAAAGATGGACACAAATTAAGTGAAATTTAAGTTAGAAACAAGGGTTAAAAAGGTAATTAAATAAATAAGTCTTAATTAAACTAAGTAAAAATGGTATCTTCTTTTTCAATTGCTTCTTTTACTGATTTTTGAAGAGGAAAAAGCCATTGTTAGGGCTTTGAGGTTCAGCTACTTCTTTTTTCTTGCTTGTAAGTGGTTTTGATTCCGTTTTTAATGATTTTTATATTTTTGAAGTCGTTGTAGCTTAATCTAGCTTGCCCAGGGACTAATTTACAAAATATTTAAAGGTTTAAAGTTTTTCCATGAACATGTTTGCATGATTTTTGACATTTAATGAAAGATTATGAGTCCCTATTGTTAAATAAATAGTTTTGTAAAAGGGTTCTCAATGAAATTTGTGAGTTTCATGATTTACCCTGTGAAAGAATTTTATTTGGATATGAAAAATGTATGTTTGTTTAAGTATTAAGCTCCGTAATGCTCCGTAATCCTATTCCGGCGATGAATACGAGTTATGGGTGTTACAATTAATTACAATAATTACTCAAACATAACATCCTATGTAATTATAAATAATTACACATAAATCTAATTATTAGATGACTTTCCAAATACTAAGGTAGTGTTTTAGTGTTTGGAAAGCCACCTAATAATTAGATTAGTGTGTAATTGCATGTAGTTACACAATGGTAGCATTTTGGGTAACCATTGTAATTAGTGAGTCCCACCAAATTGGATGTAATTGGAGCACTTATATTACACCCAAATTCAATTTAATTTTTTTATAATACAAGTTAAAATATATATATATTATAAGCATTAACATGGAAGAGTATTTGGGATGGTTATGAAAAATATTTTATATTATAAATCATAAAAAATTATATAATAAAAAATAATTTGTGAAATTTATAAAATTATAACAAAAAAATATTATTTAAATCCTAAAATATTCTAAAGTTATGACAGAATTTATCATAAAAAATAACTTACATGTTATAAAAGGATTATAATATATATATATATATATATATTTATAAAAGGTTTTGGTCAAAAGTATGAACATAACTTATTTATGTGTTCATGCTACATATTATAAAAATAATATACTTATTCATAAAAAATATTATTGTTTTTTAACTAAAAGACAACTTTTAAAATTACGAAAATAATATTTTTTATAACAATTAATAATTGTTTTTATAAAAGTTTATATATTACAAATTTTATATTATTTTTACTTAATTTATGTATTATAAAAGGGATACAACTTAGCATAAATCTTTCTTCAAATTAAGTATATATATATTTAATTAAAGCTACAAATTATTTGGATTATGAATTCAAATATTATAAAGTCGATAGTAGATATGCAAATAGAAAATATTTTCTTACACCATATCACAGTAGACGATACCATTTGAGAGAATGGTGTTAGACATAAGCACCATATATAGCTCGCAAACTCTTTAATATTATATATTCAAAGCTTCGTAATATGGTCAAAAAGACATTTTTTATCCTAAAAAGATATTTTCTATATTAATAACATTATCTTAGTATAACATAAAAAAGAGGTTTGGTCATGCTAACATGTTGCATATTTTATAACTTTAATCATAAGTGAAATTGAAATGATTCATACTTCGAAAAGTATATTAGAGAAGAATATATTGATAATTTTAATGATGCAAATTCAAATTCGAAAATGAGAATGAACTTATGTTAAGTATTAAAGAAGGAATAATCCAATAAATATGCAGTAAAACAATTAGATAAAATTGTATATAATATTTTTTCTTACTATTTTTAGACTAACATAACACATACGATGATTTAATTTTAATTTTTATTACTTATTTAGAAATTATTTTAACAAAATTCATATATTAAAATTTAAATAAAAAGTCATATATAATAAAATTTAAATCAAATAGAAACGGTAAAACCTGAAATCGAACACTAGAAATCTCAGCCAACTCTTGCAGCACCTAATTGGTGTACCAAATCGGGAATTCCCAATTTATAGTTTCAAATAAAAAACATAAATTTGCATTTGACGAATGAGGAATAAAAAAAAAAATTAAACAGATAAGAAAGAAAAAATTGAACTGTAGAAGTACTACGGTTCCTCTAGATTCTAGGGTTTCTCTTTCATTTTCTACTAAAAAAGCCAGGGGAGCGGTTCCTTCCAACTTTTTTTTCCCTCTCCGCTCCCTTCCCTTCAATTTCCTTCAACTTTCTCGCCAATTGCCCCATGCTTTTCCCTCCTGCCAAACAGATCCCTTCTTCATACTCCCGTCTCCAACCCTCTTTCTCTCCCCCAATCCCTCTTTTCTTCTTCTCTTTTTCAATTCCTCATCTCTAAAATTACAGCTTTGGCCCCCCAACCTCAATGCAGCTCCCCGATTCCACCGACATCATTGACAACCTCCCGGAGAATCCCGGCCAAAAACTCAACCAACCCAAAGACAAAAACAACGACGACGATAATGACTCTAATAGCACAGCCGAAACCGCCGCCGTCGATGGCAACGATGACAACAACGACCGTAGCAATGGTTATACCGATGGAGACTCAGTTCTCGATGTTTCCGGGAAAAGCGTGGAGTTTTCTATATTGGGGGACTCGAAGGAGTCCGTGGACGGGCTTTATTTGTACAAGAACGTGTTCAATTTGATTCCGAAATCGGTTGGGGCGTTAAGTCGGTTAAGGAATTTGAAGTTCTTTGGAAATGAAATTAATTTGTTTCCGTCGGAAGTGGGGGGTTTGGTAGCGTTAGAGTGTTTACAGGTGAAGATATCGTCACCTGGTTTCAATGGGATGTCTTTAAGCAAGTTGAAAGGGTTGAAAGAGCTGGAACTTAGTAGGGTTCCACCTCGTTCTTCGGTTTTGACTCTCTTGAGTGAGATTTCTGGGCTTAAGTGCTTGACGAGGCTTTCCGTTTGTTATTTTTCCATTAGGTATGTGTTTTATCAACCCTTTTGTCCATTTTATTTTGAGTTATGTTAAATGTTTTTGGATTAATTTTTAGCATATGTTTTTATTCGTATTCTATGTTATGGTAGTAAAGGTATCTTTTTTATTTGCTTTGTTCCTTTAGTTGATATTATTCCAAATTTTAAGTGTGAATCTGATTAAGAAATCTTGTGATTCATAATGCTGCGAAAGATGAAGTTTGCATAAGAATTAAATGAGATTTAAGTAGTTTAAAGTGTCATCTAATACCTACTACTTATGATTCATAACGCTAGGCTACTGTCCAAAGTAGTACCTACTACTTATTGTCAACAGATAAGGTTTTGATTCTTATTTTTGGATGTACTGTAAAGAAAAGAAACAATGTCTTAGCTCCCATCAATTCCTGATGGGGTAGATCTGTGGGTGTGCAGGGCATGGGAAAAATGCATGACCTTTATGTTTCTTTTTCCTGCAGATATCTTCCTCCAGAAATTGGATGCTTAAAGAATTTGGAATATCTGGATCTGTCATTCAATAAGATAAAGAGTTTGCCAATTGAAATTAGTTATTTGAATGATTTGATATTGCTGAAAGTTGCCAATAATAAATTGGTGGAATTGCCTTTGGGCTTGTCGTCATTACAGAGATTGGAGAACTTGGACTTATCAAATAATAGGTTGACGTCACTGGGGTCTCTTGAGCTTAGCCTAATGCCTAACCTTCAGACTTTGAATCTTCAGGTGCTTATCATAACTGTGGACTTAGATTTACCCCTATCCTTTAATCTCTTGTGAAGATTTAAATGAGTAATTATACTCAAAATGTTATCATCACCCGTTATTTGCTTGTTCTGACCAGTTTATAATACTTTAGATGGTCCTAATTCAAAGACCTTCCTATGATTCTTTAGAATGCATTAAATTTCAATTTGGCTACAGTTTTATTTTAAGATGCATACTGGCATGCTATTTCTACTTAAGTAGCAAATGCTGAGGGGGTAAACATAGATATAAGTATTGTACTATGTCTAATTGGATTATGTATTTATTTATCCGTAACTTGTATGTCACATCATACTTATTTTGTGTGCTTGGATTTCATCGCACTTACAGTTAGTTGTCATTAGTAATTTTCCTGATATCCTAAGTCCAAACTAGATGTACCAGTTGACTAAAATTTTATTTGAAGATGTGTACTGGCATGCGATTTCTACTTAAGCAGCAAATGTTGAGGGGGTTAAACATAGACACAAGTATCGTGCTACTTCTAATTGGATTATGTATTAAATGATCTGTAACTTGTATGTCACATCATATTTATTCTATGTGCTTGGATTTCATTGCACTTACAGTTAGTTGTCGCTAGTATTTTTTCTGTTATCCTAAGTCCGAACTAGATGTACCATTTTACTTAGGATATGCTTGTTTTCAGCTCATGCTATTTAATTAATATCAGCGTTGCACAAGTATGCTATAAGTTTCAACTTTTTGCTGGCCTTGTTGGAGTAGATCAGATTATTTTCATTGTAATAGGTGGATTAGGTTGTAGTTTGTACGTTAAAACTTTAACACGTTTGCACATCATTTTTTTTTTTGGGGAATCTAACCTCTTTGCCTTTGTTTTCATACATATACATCATTATCTAGTATAATAAACTTGTAAGCTGTTTTCAAACACCTTCTTGGATATGCTGCAATTTGGAAGGAAATGGCAGAGCTGTCTCCAGTGATGAGTTTACCAGTTCTTCAGTTGAAATGGATGTATATGAAACTACTGGTCAGGATACTGATGGAAGTGTGTCTTATAATGGTAAGTTGTTTGTCATAAGTTTTTGTTATATAATAATTCTCTTATTGCATTTTCATGATATATTTTCCATTCTCCTAAATTAACCCTTAACACTTAAATTAATTACATTCAAATTTTGAACTAGGCTCTCATAAGACCTCATCAGGCATCTTAACCGTGCCATTGGCAAATAGTAGATATATTGCAGCTCGGAGATCAAGTAAACGATGGAAGAGGAGACATTATCTGCAGCAAAGAGCTCGACAAGAACGTCTAAACAACAGCAGAAAGTGGAAAGGGGAAGGACATGCTGAGGTGCATACTGTGAAGGCAGGTGGAGAATCTCCAGGTGATAATGATGTCCTTGCCTCAAGTACTGGTATAGAAGCTGCATCGGAACTTGTAGGTAAAGATGATGATAAGCCATTACATATATTAGAAGCCAAAAATGAAAAAATCAGTAGTGTTAGGCATGAGGATGATACAGTTACTTATGAAAAGAGGCTTGAAGTGAAAAATAGTACCTCAGATGGTTTTGAGTCAAGAAGTAAAGGGAGTGAAGATGAGTGTTCACGGCTTGATGCATCTATTGAACAGGACGAAGGTTCATCGTCAGAAATATACAAGTCAAATTTTAAGTCGAAACGGCAATCTGATCGGGATCTTAGTAATCCAAAACCATGCAAGTCTAGAAAACCAACAGATTATTGCTCCAATCTTTCACGAAAGTATAGTACCACTTCATTTTGTGGAACTGAAGATTACCTACCAGATGGCTTTTATGATGCCGGACGTGATCGCCCCTTCATGCCATTGAGTAGCTATGAGCAGATCTTTCATCTCGAATCACGTGAAGTAATTCTTGTTGACAGGTAATTTTACATGCAGAGTAGGAATTAAGTTGCTTTGTAAATCAAGACTACTAGCTTTTGCTTAATTGGTTTGCAAACAATATTTCTGATCTAATTGAGAAATGGTTATGTCTACTGTTTTCTATAGGGAAAGAGATGAAGAGCTGGATGCAATTGCTCTCTCTGCTCAAGCTTTGGTCATTCATTTGAAGCATTTGAATGGCTTAGCTAAAGATAAAGAGCGGGTTCCCCTTGATAACTTTCAGATAGCATCTTTGCTTGCTCTTTTTATTTCTGATCATTTTGGAGGGAGTGATAGAAGTGGTATGGTTGAAAGGACTCGAAAAGCGGTATCTGGTTCTAATTACAAGAAGCCTTTCATTTGCACCTGTACAACCGGAAATGGTGACAGTGTTTGTGCGTCAAACAAGACCTTGAATACTGTAGAAGATATTGTATTCTCTGATCTCTGTGAGAGATCTTTACGGTCAATAAAGTCAAGGAGGAAATCGATCGTTGTTCCATTAGGTACCCTTCAATTTGGAGTGTGTAGGCATAGAGCACTGCTCATGAAGGTAACTATTTTCCCTTGGTTCTTTTTTTGTTTGATATTAATCAATTTAGTTTATTTTTATTATTATTTTTATTAGGACCTTATATGACTTCAATTACTGCAGTATTTATGTGATCGAATGGAACCACCAGTTCCTTGTGAGCTTATCAGGGGATACTTGGATTTTATGCCCCATGCCTGGAATATCATTCCCATAAAGAGAGGGGATTCATGGGTTCGCCTGGTGGTTGATGCTTGTCATCCGCATGACATACGTGAAGAGATAGATCCTGAATACTTTTGCAGGTCAATCTCTGGATGCAAATATTGTTAAATGTCTGTATTTAAAAAATGTTTTTGGAGGTTCCTGTTTCTAGCATATTTTGTGACATAACCAATTTGAAGATTTGGTCTCACTATAGCGCTGCAGATTTGGAATCTGGAAAGAGTTTGTGAAAGCTCAATTTTGTGTTTAATATTTTTCCAATATTAACTGAGCCAATAACGTGGTTTTGAATTATTTGTTCCTTCTATCTTGTGGAGAACTTGTGTCTATGTGTTCTAGATAAGATGTGATGCTGTAATTTTTTTTTTTCTTTGTAAAATTCGTTTTTTCATTCGCTGATAGCTGACTGCTTTTTGTTATAGATACGTACCCCTTAGTCGAACAAAAGTACCTGTTACATCTGAAAGCATTCCTGTCTTGAGTTCCTTCCCTTCTATGACCACAAGTGATGAAATTGAAAGAGTGGCCTCCAGTTCTCTCCTTCGGTGCAAATTTGGATCATTGGATGCTGCAGCGAAGGTTTGTTATTTATATTGTCAGGTTTAGTTCGTATTGCTTGAACTAGGGATTTGATGAATATTAGATTGTTTAATGGGTTTTTAGATATATGAGTTGAGTGTGATTGTTTTTGATGCAGGTATCCTTCTCATGCCATTCTCATGCCTTTCAATAAACTGATAGTTCTTTTTGAGTTATTAATTTTTGTCTGATTTGGATTTGCAGGTGCGTACTCTAGAAATTAATGGTGCTTCATTAGATGAGGTTAAAAATTTTGAGTACAGTTGCCTGGGGGAAGTAAGAATACTGGGTGCTTTGAAACACGCCTGCATAGTAGAAATGTATGGACATCAAATAACCTCGAAGTGGATTTCTGTGGGAGATGGAGAAGCGGAGCATCGAATCTTGCAGTCAACAATTTTAATGGAATACATAAAAGGAGGATCCTTGAAGGTACTGATTTTTTTGTGTTTTCTGATTACTTGAGTTGTGTTTAAACCTATTTATCCTGTTGCTTATTAGCAGACTCATATTGAGAAACTAGCTAAAGCTGGTGAGAAACATATCCCTGTGGATTTTGCCTTGTGTATTGCACGTGATGTTGCGTCTGCATTGGCCGAGTTGCACTCAAAGCACATTATTCATCGTGATATAAAAAGTGAAAACATTCTGATCGATTTGGATGGAAAGAGAGTTGATGGGAGCCCTGTTGTGAAGCTCTGTGATTTTGATAGAGCAGTACCTCTTAGGTCTTCCCTGCATACATGCTGTATTGCTCATTTAGGGATACCTCCTCCAGATGTTTGTGTTGGAACACCTCGTTGGATGGCTCCTGAGGTTCTAGGCGCAATGCATAAGCGTAATCCTTATGGGCTTGTAAGTTTTTCTCTTGCCATTTTGGCACTGATTTTTGAATTGATGTTTCCTTGATTTGATGAAAATGATTTGAGTTGTATGAGCGGAGCAGATAGATTTGATGATAAATGCAAAGATGATTTACCTGGTAGATTGATGTTATGTTGCATAGAAAAAGGAGGGGGAGGAGTGGGAAAGTGGGTATAATGTTTAGAGGTAGCATTTAGGTATCAGCTGAAGTGATATGTTACTTGCTATATCTGCATTGAGTTTTATTCGACTGGATCTGTGTTTTACGCGAAGTGCATTGCTTGTGTGGATGTGAAGTCTGTTTCTAATTGGTTGCAGGAAGTGGACATTTGGTCATTTGGATGCC
Organism: Gossypium arboreum; assembly: GCF_025698485.1. Taxonomy (NCBI): domain Eukaryota; kingdom Viridiplantae; phylum Streptophyta; class Magnoliopsida; order Malvales; family Malvaceae; genus Gossypium; species Gossypium arboreum. The sequence continues at coordinate 71,103,994 of NC_069079.1, read as the reverse complement.
TGCTTTATGAATTGTTGACTCTCCAAGTTCCGTATTCTGGGTTATCTGAGCTTCATATTCATGAACTTATTCAGGTAACACCAATAGTAAATTCTGAGCTTTATCATATCTTCTTCTTTATACCTTTGGTCTAAGCAGGTTGTTGTTCTTATCTATACATTGCAGATGGGTGAGCGTCCACGACTACCTGAAGATCTGGAGGCATTGGAATCGACTGAAAGTGTAATGACCCAATCTGGAACAGAGGCTGAAACTGAAACACTTAGATTTCTTGTTGATATCTTCCGTAAATGTACAGAGGAGAATCCCGTTGATCGTCCAACAGCCAACAACCTTTATGATATGTTGGTCAAATACACAAATGATTTCAGGAATTCGAGTTAAGAACATGTAGGTTGGCCGATTTTAATAATTATTGCCCCTCATTGTTAGCCTGAATATGTTATTTCATTACATTTAATGTGTATTCCATTGGGAATCAGAGTTATGGATCTCTTCAGGAATTAATTACCCACACAAGTAGTTGCACTGACTAGGATTAGCAGCCTGACTTAGTTTTGTTGTGTACTAGCAATAAAAACAAGGAATTAGATGTATCCAGCATGTTATCTGTAATGTTATTGAGATCTGTAAATTTTTGTAGGTAGTTGATTTTGGTTGTCCAATCCATAGCTTTCAAATGAATCTATTTCACAATGTATTATGTACCAAATTTCCCGGTTATTGATTGTATTTTTCAGAATTGAGTCCTTTAAGAATGTGGCATTCAATTTAAGTATCCATGGATTCCTGACTGCTGGTTCGTTAAATGTCACTTCAGTATGTATGGTCTTTAAAATATATTTTTTAATAGTGCTGCCTATTGGCCTTAAATTTTATTTTTTTGATGTTTGAGGTTGTTTGATCTGTGGAAAGTCCAGCACAGAATTAAATGTGCGATTTAACTTGCAAATTCATGTTGGATTGACTTTAAATAGGTAAATTGCATTTTTTTTCTATAATAGTATTAATTAAAATATTGTAGAGGAATCAACTCTAGGGGACTTTCAATAATGAAAACTAGTAATTGAATCCTGAAGTTTATACTTAATTGTATATGCTGATAGGCTAGGAGTCCTATTCCACAATTGCAGGGTACTCTAATTATTCTTATCAAATCCCTGAATTATTCTTATCATTATTATTACCTTAAAAGAATAGTACTTGATATTGTTCGAAGCCGTGGAGAAAATAAAAGTAAATATAATATTGGCTAAAAAAAAATTGACGAACTGTTGTTTTTGAAATTTATTGTTGTATATTGATTTTGAAAAGAGGATGGAAAATGTGTCTTTTAAGTGTACTTTCAGTTATTTTAGCTGAAAACGCGTTATACCGTATATATTTTTACTATAAATTAGTAAATTAATTTTTTTAAAATGGTTAAATGTAATTGCTTTTGTTCTTAAGTCCCGGATTCAATTATTCTTTTATTCACATTTTTATTTTTTATTTTATGGTTCTTAAGATTTTTTATTTTAATTAAAATTTTAATGTATTAGTTCTTTTGATTAGATGGTTAGACATTTGTGATTTTATTATTGTGCCTAAAGTTCAATTCCTCTTATAAGCATTTTAGTATAGATTATTTCTTTCCGTTATTATTATTATTTTTAATTAATGTTTATAATTAAAAATTATTGTATTCAATTTTTTAAATTCTTAATTAATAATTCTTTTATTTATAAAATCAAATAATTATTATAAATATCATTATTTTTAGTAAATATAATTTTTACGTGTAATATTTTTTTTCAATTTATATCATAAGTGTAGCTAATTGACATATTATATATTTTTGTATCGTATTTGAAATATTTCACATATAAACATCATTATTGAAATATTTTATATATTTGAAATAATATTGATTTTTGAAATAATTATTTGACTTTATAATATTAGAAATCATCACAGCCCCACAATATAAGTGCACAAAATAAATTTTGACATAAATATTATACATAATATGCCTAAAGAATTAGTTAATTTTAAAAACTAATTACATATTTATTATTTGATTTTATAAATAAAAGAGAGATGAATTAAAAAATATTTGAAAAAATATTATTAATTATCAACATTAACTACAAATAATAATAAAAACTTGAAACAACATAGAATAAAAAAATTACAATTTTTATAAGGGATCAAACTTAAAACTCAAGAATGAGATTACAATCATCTAACCATTTAATCGAAAAAGATAATGTATCAAAAACTATTAATTAAAAATAAAAATTTTAGAACATGAAATAAAAATTTGAGAGGAATTAAATTCGAAATTTAATGACAAAAGTACAAATATTTAACTATTTAATGAAAATAACTTGTCTGTCAAACTTCAGTAAAAATGATATGTTTTTAGCTAACGCGGCTGAAAGTACACCCTGACGCGTTTTCACTACCACAACAGTGAAGATTTATTTATTTATTTTTTTCGAAAACAACATAAATTAATAAATTTAAAAAAAAAAACTTCTATTATAGATTTTTATTTCTTTTCAACGATAAATTAGCCTTATAATATTAGCTCCCAAAAACTGATACTCATGCTTCAACTTGGGTTCGGTTGGTTGACCTTTTTCTGGTAAATCTATTCTCAGCCAACCCCAGATGTTGCAATCATTCAACCCTTTAACTTCTCTTTACCCCCGAAAAAAAAAAAAGTACTCCATCTTTTTCTTTCCAATTGTCATAATAATTAAATCAAAGCGTTAGTAAGAGAAAAAAAAGATGCCATCCTGTACTTACTGTAGTCTTGAGAGTATAAAAAACAATAGACAAGTGAGATTTTGTTGGAAGGAAGTCCTCCCCCCTCTCTCTTTCTCCTTTAAATTGGGCTCTTCAGTTTACCTAGACGCTCTGCAATCTGCAAGCGCATTGAGTCGTTTAACATTGCTTGGTGTTTTGTGGTTTAGTTTCTATGTTGTTTAATCGAAGATAATTGTCGATTTGAGTTGTTTAATTGATTATGATTGTTGATTTGAGTTTTATGAATGAAAAATAATAATTAGAGTCAATTTGTCTAGACTTGAAATTCAATGTATCAATTATCGAAAAATCTTGAATAAAAAAATTATTGTTTATTGAATGATAGTAATATAATTGGTTTACCTTAATCCATGTTCAGTGAGATAGGGATACCCTTTTTCCCCCTCCAAAATGTATAGACTGCCATTGTGCTGACAGATTTGTTTTTATTACCTTTTATATGACCATATAATGTAATATTCGTATGAACGTGATGCGTAAGTAAGTGGGTTTTCATGAGATAGTAAGTGTTTTATTGTAAGAAGTCCTAGTAATGGGACCACTCTTAAGTCTCTCTCCAACCCCATCTTTGTGGTGTGCTGTGGCATCGCTGCCCTAAACTCTGCCAATCCCTGCAGATGAGGTTTTACTACTATACTCCTCTTTTGAGTCTAAGAGTGTAGGCAAGGGGGCTAGGGAACACATTTACCGAAGACATGAACTCCACACTCTCTCTCTTTTTAAGCATCATATCCCGGAAAAGGTAATCCCCAGTTGTCTTGTGAAATGAAACCCTCATGTGGTTCGTGCTTTGTTAATTACACGCGTGTTTTTATTCATCTTCTCCTATCATTAGCCCAATTTTTTTATCCTCTTGTTTCTTGAGGACAAAGAAGATAGAAAGAAAAAGGAATGATTTTTATAGTATTAACTTCATAGAAAGAAAGTAACAGTGTTGCTTAGTAGGAGCCCAGAAACAATTGTAACCATGGTTGGACGAGCGGGACACTACTCTGTGAGTAGATGTAAAACCTTGTTACTAACTAAAGCAACAAGGAATCTTACATCTTAAGGATGAAACCAAAGTAATGATATTTTTATGTTGGAAATTATATCATATACCTGTCAACTTTGTTGCAAACTTTATATGTATACATATGCAGAAATAAGAAAAATATTAGATTTAAGTTTTTTTTTTATAATGAGTTCGTGACTATTTTTTTAATATTATAATCTTTAAAATTCAAACCTACATAATTTTATGGGGAGTGTAATGTTTTTATTATTGTATTAAATTATTTATTGGTAAATTTTTTATATATTTTATTATTTTGTTAATATTTGAACATTTAAATTTATATTTTATTGAGATTTAATATATTTAATACTATTTAGCTAACCAATATAAACAATGATTTAAAGATTTGAAGTAACAATTTAACTTTTTTTTCTTTCAAACGATTTAACTATGAATTCGATTGATTTAACATCTTCCCAAATCTAACGCCACGTTGCTGTACTCTTCTTTTGTTTAAGGATTTGGAATTATATGATAAAAATTGGAGATTGGATGGCGGTGGGTGTAAGAGTAAGAGAAGAGATGGTGGTGGGTGTATGAGTAAGAGAAGAGGTGAGGCGGACAGAAAATAAGCACCACTAGACGAGTTGCAGCCCATGGAGTTGGACTACATTAGCAAGGCAAAAGCTGCTTGCATTCCACTATGTGGCTGCTAAAGATTTCGTGGCCCAGCGCAGGGAGCAAAATTGGTCCCGAATCATCCCCAATTAACCATCTTTACTATCTAGCTGAAAATTTAGGGAATTATAGTAAAAATATCATGGAGGTGAATTAAAAGTTATGTTGCATTTTGTTTTTTTTATTTAAAAAATAGGTAAATTAATTAAATTAAAAAAGAAATTGATATTTTCGGTTCAAACTTTCATATGTTTGTACTGTTAAAAATTAGTGTGGTTGTTAGAATAATCGAACAATGACACATGACGTGCCACTTGTACCTCATGCTGATTTATAAAGATCAGTTTTTAACAGTAAAAATGAATGAATTTTTTTATAAAATAACTAATTTGCTCTTTGATTTAATGTATAGAGACTAATTTATCCATTTTTGAGTAGAAGGGATGAAAATATAATCCAATTCTTAATACAAGGGTCTCCATAGTACTTTTACTGACAATGTCAAATTTTTCTTGTCCTAAAATACAGTTGTGGGACCTAACCTATATGGTAAAAGTACCATGGAGGCCTCTAGATTAGAAATGGGATTACATTTTGTATTCTCTACTAAAAAATGAACAAATTAGTCCCTACACATTAGATCAAAGAACAAACTGGTCCTTATGTTAAAAATTTCATCTATTTTTGTTGTTAAAAATTGGTCACTATACATCAACATTAGGTGTATGTGGCATTCACGTGTCACTGTCTAATTATTTTGTCAGCTACACTAGTTTTTAACAATATAAATGAATGAAATTTTTAACAGAAATAACCAATTTACTCTTTGATCTAATGTATAAAGACTAATTTACCTATTTTTTAAATAGAGACAAAATGCTATCTAACTCCTAATATAGAGACCTTTATAATGCTTTTACCACCTTTATACTTACACATCAAATTTGATATTCGAATAAAAATTATAGAATATAAACCAATAAAAAAAATCCGGAAAAGATAGTGTAGTAGGAAAGGTTAATCCAACTTGATGAGAAACACAAATTGCAAGTGTGAGCTGGTGATGCATTGTTAAAGTAGTGTTAGAAGAAGAAACACTCAACCGAGAATAGCAAATGAATACTAAACAGCAACAGAAAGGAGGAAAGGGACAAAAAAGTTTCTTTAACGTATTCTATAATCTACAGTTATGTTCAAATAATGGCATCCATCACATGGGCAAAACTTTATTTAAACTGTTTATGTGTTTGGAAATATTGGACCATACCGTTTCGTAAATACACGTGAGAGTGAGACAGCAACATCCTTTTTTTTTTTTAATTACTGGAATTGAGTTATATATCTTTAATAATAAATTTATCATTTTTAAAGAGATAAAATACAGTTTGATTATTTACTAATTTATAATTTCATAAAATAGAAAAGAATCTATATGATATTTTTCCATTGGGACTTGCCAATAACCAGTCTTTTACTTATATACATAAATTATATATTGAAAATTTTATCGTGTATATATATATGTGAAATTGTGTATTTTAGGACATAAGTATGTCGGAAAAATTACATTTTATGGAATTTTGAGGCATATTTTTAATAGGTAAAGGTGGAGAGTTAAATCATAAAATTATGATTTTTTATTCCACTCTATGAGACCTTTACAACGGTATATTATATACTCAAAATGGTTAAGTGATGAATAAGAAATTGATGCTCAAAGTAAGCTACTTAGAAATATTTGTTGAGGAAAAGAAAAGCTTAGATCCCACATTGGTTAAATACCAAGTGTGAGATGTGTTTATATATGAAAATCTCTTGAAAGTTAATTGACTAATTAAGCTTGGAACTTTTTCTCATGCATAGGAGGGATAGGTACAAACCTAATAGGGTTGGGATGCACACTCACATGATGGGAATTTAAACATTAAATGTTTATTATGAGGCTTGCAAATAATTTTAGCACAACACAATATATATTTTTTCCTCAATCAAATCTGATTTAATTTCAATCAAATTGATTCAATTACCCCTTTAATGCTGATTTATTTCCATAAACCCCTCCACTTTGAATGCCTATAAAAGGCTAAGATTTCTTAGCTCTAATTTCTACTCTCACACCGATTTTCTATTGCAATCAAAACTATTCTTTTCTTCTTCGAATTTTTCAAACATTCTAGTGATAAAAAAAGGCAACGTTTGTTCGTTGATCGTTGTAAAGGTGCTACTATTTGATCTCTGTTGTTGTCGTATCTTGGGAGACATTCGACCAATGTTTCTCCAAGCATCGTAGGAGCGGCCAAAGCTGTCTTAAAAAAACTGTGTTCACAAGCATCAACGTTTCGTAAAATCTTTTTTCTTCCTTTTTATTTCAACTTCTATTATAGTTTTATTTTTATTTTCGTATTTAACAAATTAATTATAAATCATTCTATTTGATTTTATTCTATATGTGTTTATTTATATTAAATTGTTTTGTTTGCTAACGTGTTTTGTCCAACAATTTTAAGGTAGAATTTTGATTATTTTTGCAATTCTTCAATCCAAGACAGATGAGACACCAAGGCGAAAAGAAAAAAAATATTTTTCGAAAATCAATTTTTTTAAATAAATCTGATATGAGATTTTTCCCGTCGTTCAATAGATTTTTTTCTCTATCTTGTTTTTTATAACCAAATGAATATTAAAACTAATAAAATCTGTTTCGAGATTTTTCCCGCCGTTTAACATATTTTATTCGATTTTGTTTCCAAATTAAAAGTAAATAAAATCCGTTTCAGGATTTATTCCCTCCGTTTAACATATTTTATTCCATTATTTTTATTTATTTCTAAATGGAAAATTAAAGGTAAATAAAATCTGTTTCAGGATTGATTCCTGCCGTTCAACGATTTTATTCAATTTTTTTATTTTATTTCCAAAAAATGAGTAAAATAAAATCTGTTTCGGGATTAATTCCCGCTATTCAACGATTTTATTCCAAAACAAGTATTAAAATAAAAATAAAATTTATTTCGGGATTTATTCCCGCCGTTCAACGGATTTTATTCCAATTTTGATGTTTTTTCCAAAACAACTACTAAAATTAAATTAAAATCTGTTTCGGGATTTATTCTCGTTGATCAACGAATTTATTACATTTTGATTTTGTTGCCAAAAAAGAGAAATCAAAGTTAAATAAAATTTGTTTTGGGATTTATTCCTGCCATTTAACAAGATTTTATTTGATTTTATTTTTATTCCAAATTAGAATTAAATTAAATAAAATCATTTTGAGATTTATTTCCGCTTTAACAAGATTTTATTTGATTTTATGTTGTTTCCAAATTAGAATTAAATTAAATAAAATATATTTCAGATTTATTCCGTCGTTTAACAAGATTTTGTTTGATTATATTTATTTCTAAATTAGAATTAAATTAAATAAAATCATTTGGATTTATTCCCGCCGTTTAACTAGATTTTATTTGATATTGGTTTGTTTCTAAATAAAGAAGAAGTCAAATAATTCTGTTTTAGGATTTATTCCTGCCCCCGTTTAACAAATTTTATTTTGATATAATTTTGTTTCAAGATTTAATCCTTCCGTTTAACAAAATTGTTTTTAAATTTTTTTCGAATTTTTATTCGCCGTTTAACAAACAAAAGGGAAAATTTTCTATTTATGGTGATCTTAATTGTGACTTTAAATTGTGAATTAAAAAGAAATTTATCAAATGATGAATTAAAAAGACAATATGAGAATGCATGTCTAGGATTGGTTCTTTAAAAGACTTGATATTTAAACGTGCCGAGTGCATCACCTCTCTTTTAGGGTTACCTACCTGGTGCATTGTTTTATTGTATTTTTTATTAGATCGTATAAACTTTTGTTTCGGGTTTTATTAGATTCCTGAAGTCTAACAAAAGTTGATAAGTTTTCTAATTCTGATTTTGTTTCTTAACAAAAAAATGGAGACTCCCACCAATTCAATCAATTCGCAATTTGAAGCTTTAGTTCAAATGCAATCTTTGATCCAAAACTCAGTATTGCTGGTGGCGATTGCTGTAAGCCACAACGAAAAACCTATAAAATTCTCAGGACAGAATTTCAAGACTTGGCAACAAAAAATGATGTTTTATTTGACCATGTTGAACTTAGCCAAAATTTTGAAAGATGACCCTCCATTGTTAAAGAGGGCGAGGTAGATGAAGTTACCGCTTTCACTGTTGTTGAAGCTTGGAAACATTCTGATTTCCAATGCCGAAACCACATCCTGAATGGATTGTCAAATGCACTATATAAAGTGTATAGTCTTAAGAAAACAACTAAGGAATCATGGACATCGTTGGACCATAAATACAAAGCCGAAGATGTTGGAACTAAAAAGTTTTTAGTTTCCAAATTCTTGAATTTTGTAATGACTGATTCTAGATTAGTTGTGAATCAAGTGCAAAAACTTCAATTGATCATTCATGGAATTCTTGTTGAAGGGTTGATGATAAGTGAATCCTTCCAAGTGGCAGCCATTATTGAAAAGTTTCCTTCTCTTGGAATGACTTTAAGAATTACCTAAAGCACAAGAGAAAGGAAATGTCAATGGAAGATTTAAGTGTCAGACTTCAAATTGAAAAAGATAATAGAGGTACGGAAAAAAGGCTCAACAAAGCAGCAAATGACAATGTTGCTAGGGCAAACATAGTAGAAGTCAAGAAAGACTTCAAGAAGGAAAAACAACTGCAGAATGGGTCTAAACTGGGACCAAAAGGTGGTGTTTCCAAGAAGCAAAAAATTTCAAGAAAAAAGTTTCAACTGCAATAAGATGGGGCACAAGTCATCCAACTGTAGGATCCTAAAGAAAGCTAGAGCTAACGAGGCCAATGCTATAGAAGAAGTATCCAAGGAAGTGTCCGATATAGACTTATTTGCCTAACATATGCAAGAACTTGGTGCTATCGTTCGGATTAACCAATGTGCCTGTTGCTTTCATGGATCTGATGAATTGGGTTTTTCAGCCTCATTTGGATAGATTTGTGGTTGTATTTATTGATGATATACTGATCTATTCAAAAACATAATCCGAACATGTTCAGCATTTAAGAATTGTTCTACAGATTTTGCACGAGAAACAGTTGTATGTGAAATTTAGTAAATGTGAATTCTAGCTTAGAGAAGTTTGATTTCTTGGCCACGTAATTTCTGTAGATGGGATTCGTGTTTATTCGAGTAAAATTTATATAGCTGTCAACTAGAAAGCTCTAAAAAATGTTTCTAAGGTACGTAGTTTCCTAGGCTTAGCTGGTTATTATCGTTGTTTCATTAAGAATTTTTCCATAATTGCTTTACTGATGACCAAGTTGTTACAAAAAAATGTTGAGTTTATTTCGTCAAATATATGCTAGCAGAGTTTTGTCCAATTGAAAAATATGTTGATGGAAGCTCTTATACTGACTCGTCTGAATTTGAGAAATAGTATATTGTTTATAGTGATATGTCGCTCAATGGTTTTGCTTGTGTATTGATGCAAGTTAGTAAAGTAATAGCAAAAGCTTCTCAACAGTTAAAGCCACATGAGAGAAATTACATGACTCACGATTTAGAATTGCTCATGATTGTTTTCGCTTTGAAGATTTGGCTACATTAATTATGACATCTTTCACCGTACAATTAATGTGGTGACAGACACGTTAAGTCAAAAATCACTGTTTGCTTTGAGAGCATTAAATGCTCATTTAACTTTGAATATTGATGGTTCTATTTTAGCATAATTGAAAGCTAGACCATTGTTTCTTCAGCGAGTCAGAGAGTTACAAAATGATGATCCGAAGCTAATAGCTAAACGAGAACAAATTCTGAGTGATCAGTCTATAGGATTTAAGGTTAATATTGATGGCATGTTGTATTTTCATAATAGATTTTGTGTTCCGAATAATTTGGAGTTGAAATGAGATTTTTTATCTGAGGCTCACAGTAGTATGTACTTTATTCATTCGGGTAGTACTACAATGTTTGGTGATCTGAAACAAATGTATTGGTGGTCGGGTATGAAGTAAGATATTACGAAGTTTGTGGCAAATGTTTAGTTTTTCAGCAAGTAAAAGCCGAGCATCAGGTTCCGTCATGGTTATTACAGCTTATTATGATTCCTAAGTGGAAGTGGGAGATAGTTACAATGGATTTCATATCGTAGTTGCCAGTAGCACCGAGAAAGAAAGATTCAATTTGGGTAATTGTTGATAGATTGACAAAATCGGCTCATTCTATTTTTGTCAGAATTGATTATTCGCTCAAGAGGTTAATTGATTTGCATGTATCCAATATCGTTAAATTGCATTGAGTACCGATGTCTATTATCTCTGATCGAGACTCAAGATTCACCTCTAGATTTTAGGGTAAACTTCATGAGGTTTGGAGCAATAAACTCAATTTTAGTACAACATTTCATCCACAAACTGACGAACAGTTAGAACAGGTAATACAAGTGCTGGAAGATATGTTAAAGTGTAGCATTAAAATCACACCATTTGAAGCTTTATACGAATGGAAATATACTACACTGCTATATTAATCTGAATTAAGTGAATCCAATTTAGTTGGAACCGTTTTGATTCGTGAGACTAAAGATAAAGTACGAGTTATTCGTGATTTCCTGAAAGTCGCATCAGATCATCAAAAATCATACGCGGATCTGAAAAGAAAATATATAGAATTTTTTTTGGTGATGGAGTGTTTTTGAAAGTTTCACCGTGGAAAAAAGTGCTATGGTTCGAAAAAAAAGGGGAATTGAGTCCTAGGTTTATTGGGCCGTATGAAATTATTAAAAGAATCGGTCCTGTAGCTTACAGATTGGCTCTACCTCCTGAACTCGAAAAGATTCATAATGTTTTCCATGTTTCATTGTTGAGACGGTATGGGTAAAATCCTTCACATGTGATTACTCCAAATGAAATTGAATTACAATCGGATTTGTCGTATTCTGAAGAGCCGATAAGAATTTTAGCTCATGAGGTAAAAGAACTCCGAAAAACGAGTACCGTTAGTAAAATTTTTGTGGTATTGACATGGTATTATGGAGGCCAACTAGGAAACAGAAGAATCGAACAAATCGCAATACCCAAACTTATTCTTAGGCAACAATTTCGAGGACAAAATTTTTTAAGGGGGAGAGTTGTAACAACCCGTTTTCTAGTGGTTTCAAAAATAGTAGTTTCGGGACCACAATTTTGACGTGTTAATTCGTAAATATTAATTATTTAATATTTATGAGGTCATTGTGTCATATTAAAATTTGAATTAGAAATTTTAATGTTTAGCTAATTAATTAAAGAAAAAGGACTAAATTTAAAGTGCAAAAAGTCAATTAATATTAGTTTAATTGGGAAAATGGATGGAAAAGCATTTTGGTAGGGATTTAAATGGCAATTAAGTCATTTTTCTAGTTAGTGGCTATAACAGCTTATTTTTAGTGAAATCAAAATAGTGGTTTCGAGACCACAAATTTGATTTGAAAATATTTATTTTATTATTATTTTAATTTCTACAACATGTTAGTATCACCGTATAAAAATTTCATTAAGAAATTTTATCATTTGCATGCTTAATTCGATAAAAAGGACTAAATTGCAAAAGGTGCAAAGTTAGAGTTCTATAGGTTAAAAGCACTAAATAGCTATGAAACTTAAATGTTTGAGCACTTGGATAGCAAATAGACCATTTTTAGTTTGAGTGGACAATTATGGACATTATACATGTGTCAAAGATTAATTAAAAGGTTAAATAAGTAAATAAATAAATAAACTATATAAAAATAAAGTAAAACAATTTGTCATCTTCTAAACTAGGTTAGTCCATCGAAATTTAAACTTAGAAGCTCCATGGAAGGACTTAAAAGTTTGGCCAACACGTATTTGCTTGCATGTGAGTATTTTTCATCCCGTTCTTAGTGATTTCTATGTTTTTGAAGTCGTAACTTAATCCAGCTAGCCTGACAATTAATTTGCAAAACTGTTAAAAGTTTAGGGATTTACCATGAATGTGTATGTATTGTTTTTTTATGTTTGATGAAATAAAATGGTTAGTTGTTGTTAGGTAAACAACTTTTATTAAGTGATTTTTGATGAAATTGTCATTTTGGAATTAAAATGAAAAATGTGAAATATTCATGGTGTAATTTGTGAAATAATGAAATGTGTGGGCTGCTATGAGTTTTTATAAAATTCAGCTAGGCTTGGGTAGGGGTGTATAAAATTCGGCTAGGCTTGGGTAGGGGTGAAATTGCATGAATTTCATTTTATGAGCTTAAGGACTAAATTATAAATAAGTCAAAACATAAGGGGCAAAAGGGTAATTTTGTAAAAAAATGTGAATTTCGATTGAATTGAATAAAATGGTTATGAAATTAAATGAATTTATTCATTTAGATCAAGATAGACCTCGTATGACTTTAGATCGAGGTAAAGAGAAAGCTTCGAATTAATCGACTCCATTTCTACGTTTTATCGTCGAGGTAAGTTCTTATTTTTAAATAGCATTTTAAATTATGTTATAAATGCTATTACTTTATAATATCAAATTGTGCCTTGATGGAAAAATACAACGGCGTATCGACGGTCATCGACCAATAAAAAGGGATGGCTTCGGCTATCAAAATATGGAAAGGGATAGCTTCGGCTATCGAATTATGAAAAAGGGATGGTGACGACCATTGAATTATGAAAAGGGATGGCTTTGGCTATCAAATTATGAAAAGGGATGGCTCTGGCTATCGAATTATGAAGAGGGATAGTTTCGGCTATCAAATTATGAAAAGGGATGGTGAAAACACAATGGAAAGGGATGGTGACAACCATTGAATTATGAAATAGGGATGGCTACAGTTATCAAAATATAGAAAGGGATAGCTTTGGCTATCGAACTATGAAAAGGGGTGGTAACAACCATTGTGATTTTACTTCGTGTGTGCTTTAGTAAGAGTTTTCGATGCAATTTACCTTATTTGTAATATCCTGATTTTGGGCCTAGTCGGAATAGTGGTTTCGTGACCACAAAATCCGAGATAGAAATAATTATTTTATGATTATTTTAAGGTCTATGATATGATTGCATGATTGTGTGAAAATTTCGTGAAGAAATTTTATGCATAAAGTGCTTAATTTGAAATTTGGGACTAAATTGAATAAATTGCAAAATTTGTGTTCTAGAAGTATTTTGCATAAAATTGAATTAGATTATTAATTAGAGGTCCTTAAAGAGTAATTTTACCAATTTCTAAGTCTATGGACAAAAATTGGACATGGATGGAATTTTGGAAAGTTTAGTAGTAAGGGCATTTTGGTCATTTAGGGTAAAATGAATTAAAATATAAAATTAAAAGCCAATTTTGCTCATCTTCAACCCCATGGCCGAATATAGCAAGGAGAAACCATGGCTAGGGTTTTCAAGCTTCCAAGCTCGATTGTAAGTCCGTTCTAGCCTCGTTTTTAATGATTTTTACGTTTTGGAGTCCCTAGCTCGATTTAGCTTATGCTAGCAATAATTTAACCTAGGGTTTATATTTGGAAAAATACCTATAGGTGAAATTTGTGTATTTTGGTGTTTTATGATAGAATATGAAGTTTTAAATTATGTTAGACAACTTGTGCTACTCGGTTTTAAGTGAAAAGCGAGCAAAAGGGCTTAATCGGTAAAAATACCTAATAGTCATAAGTACATGTTAGAGTGAGAATTTGATGTTGCCATAGAAGGGAAAAATGATCAGCATGTCATAAAACATAAGAAAATAGGCTGAATTTTAATTTACGAGCTTTGGGGCAAAAGTGTAAATATGCAAAAGTTTAGGGGCAAAATTGTAATTTTTCCAAAATATGATTTTGGGTCAATTTGAATAATGTGAGTCCTAATTAGACTATATTTTAAATGATAGAGCAAGGAAAACTGAAATTGTGCTAAAATGGGGAAAATACCAAGTGGTGGACGAAATGGTAAAATAGCCATTTTCGCATACGAGGTAAGTTCATATGTAAATGTTGGTAACATAGTTATTATTTTAAATGTTTTAATGTTTTTAAATGATATGATAATTATTATGAAATATTATACTTGTGATAATTGTTTGATAATATGTCAAATTATGTGATATACTTGGAAAATATGAAATACTACCGAGTATCGGTATCGGCATTCCGTAGAAGATGGTTGAGACACATGATTGGGAAAAGGTCCCGTTGAACCTTAGGAATGGATTAGGATACAAGTGACATGTCACTGGGATATTTGGGCATCCGAACTCGTTGAGTTGAGTCCGAGTTCACTTATGGATCGACGTCCGAACTCGTTGAGTTGAGTCCGAGTTCGTGAGATGTAACTAGGCATCCGAACTCGTTGAGTTGAGTCCGAGTTCACTTATGGATGCGAACGTCCGAGCTCGTTGAGTTGAGTCCGAGTTCACTTATGGGCGGGTTACATGGTAGCTTGGCTACATATGTGGCACTTATGTGCAAACTTTCCATGTATCCGAATTATATTCGATGTGTTCAACGGGTAAAGTTCTACTCAAATGGAGGAATACTCAAGATGAAAGGGACGTATTGGTAAGTGTTGTGAAATGGATACTTGAACAGGTATGTACTTAACCCTCGGGTTTAAAACTCGATATAACAACAATATGGTAAGATGATAAATGAAAAGGTGATATGAATGTCTTGGTGATGATTATGCAAATGATGTTTTATGTTTGCTTATATGGTTATGTTACTTGCTATTTGCATGTGAGCTTACTAAGCATTTATGCTTACTCCTCCTTTTCATTCCTTGTAGTGTTGACAAGCCAGCTCGAAATCGGAAGCGGTCGGAGGCACGCTCACACTATCCGTATACCATCTTGGCATAATGGCTTGTATATTTTGAGTATGGCATGTATAGCATTATAATCATTTTATATGTATGGTCTTATGATATGGTTATTGAGTGGTATGGAAATAGAAATGCTTGGTAATGATTAGCCATTGGAATGGCTAATCATGATCATATTTGGTATTATGTATGTCAAATTGCTAGCTAATCCATGGAAACCATGAAATAGGTAAAATTTACCATAAAATAGATTCAGACAACAGCAGTGACGTAAGTTTGAAAAATCACTAAAAATAGTAGAAATGGAATTAAATAATGAATAAGTTATGGAATCGAAGCTTGATGAGTCTATTTTCATATGGAATAAGAGAAACAGGTATATGAGCTATATTTTATGAGACTTTTAAATTTTTGTGAAACAGGGCCAGAGCGATTTCTGGATCCCATGTTCTGACTTTGGAAATTCACCATAAATTTTACAAAGATAATTAGAAGTCACACTTTATATGTACAGATTCCTTATTGAGTCTAGTTTTATTAGAGACAAACGGCATAGTCATTGAAGCTCTGTACAGGGAGATATTTGATTCGTAATACACAGAGGTCAGAGTAGTTGAACCCTGAAACAGGGGAGACTTTAACTAATAAACTGTACTAATTGGCCCAACCAAAATTCTAGAAAAAATTAGTAGATATATATATGAGTCTAGTTTCAGGAAAAATTTACGGAATTGGATTTCGAGTTTCGTAACTCGAGATATGATTTTTAAAGCGACTGTGATGCAGTTAGCCAGCTTGTCTGGAAATTTTAAAATGAATTGTATGAGCTGTTTAATTAATGAATTAAGTCCGTTAACACCTCGTGTTCAACTCCGGAAATGGTATCGGGTATGGGGTGTTACATTATTACTACGGAAGGTAAAAAATGTGTATTTTCATGACAACAAAAAGTATGAATTCATATGATTTAAGCTTATGAATTATTTATTTCTCATGTTGGATTGGTACATATGTATTTTAAGATTATGTATTGTATGTTGACAAGTATAGGTTATATGTAATGAACTTACTAAGCATAACATGCTTACTTTATGTTCATTTTCTATGTTTTGTAGTTAATTAGAAGCTCGTTCAGGTTGGAAAGTCGTCAGAGATCTATAATACTATCCATCGACATTATCAGTAGATTTTCATGATTTTGAGTCATGGTTGTAATGGTATGTATAGGTGTCTATGCTTAATGAAATAGCCATTATGTTTGGCTTGTAAATGTGGTATTTAGGATAATGAATTTAGTTTTCATGTTGGCTTGTATATATATATATAGTCTTATGATGGTTGGTAATTTGGCATTTTGGTACTTGAGTGGTAGGTGTTGGAATGATCAATTGAATACATGTTATGAATGACCATTTTGGTATGCTTGAATATGGAAAATGTAGTATGAAATGATATGGTGTTGCAAATGTTAAATTGATAATGACTAGATTATACTTGTGTTTGGATATGTTTAATGACATGTAAATTGAAGTGCCTTAGGGCATATTGGTTGTATGAATTGGTATCATGTGGTTTGAGCTTGATTATGCACATTTTAAGTACACTTTTGAAGCTTGAATTGGGTGTATTTTAGTTACACAAGTGTGTACATTTTGGGTGAAAGAATTGGCTTGAAAATAGCCTAATTCTTGTCCACACTGCCAAAGACACGGGCGTGTGCCTTAGCAGTGTGTGACACACAGCCAAGAGACACAGTTGTGTGTCCCCTGTAGCTTATTAAAGACTTCAAGTCAGGCTGTTACACGGCCTAGCACATGGCTTGGCACACGGGTGTGTGAGGCCCTTTCAAAGGGTACACGGCCTGGCATATAGGCATGTGGCTTGGCCGTGTGACCCAAGTCAGAAAGTTACATGGACATGAACACAAGCTGGGACATGGCTGTGTGGACATTCGAAGTGTGTCCCTACTTTGAATGTCTACACAGCCTGAGACACAGGTGTGTCTCTCGGCCGTCCATGTGACCCATACAATTTGAAAATTTTTAACTTTTTCTGAAAAATCCCATAAGTTTCTAATTTAGTCCTAATTGTTTCTAACGTGTTTTTAGGGCCTCGGGGCCCGAATAAGGGACAATATGTATGTCTTTGTTTGGTTTTGCTATGGTTGATGATGTCATGTTAAATGTTTAAAATATTTGATTGTTTGAAATAGTAAACTTTAGCAATACTTCGTACCCTATTCCGGTGATGGATACAGGTTAAGGGTGTTATAGTGGCTGATTAGAAGTCATTTTAATTGAATTATGTTTAAATTTTATATTATAATTAAATCAAAAGTCATTTTTATAATAAAACAAAGTGAAAAAGGTTTGATCTTCTTCATTGTTTCTTCCTACAACTGAAAAACCTATTTTAAACCTTGGAGCTTCAGTTTTGCTATTTCATGGTGTATGTAAGTATTTTATTTATCATGAATTTTAAGCTTTGAGCTAATTATAATGGAATCTAGTTAGTTTGGGTGTTAAATTGTGAAATTATCAAAGTATAGAAATTATGCCATTGAAATTTTTGAAGCTTTTTAGTTGTATTTGGTTTGGGTTGAAGCTTGGTGTTTATTTTTATTGAGTTTGCAAAGTAACTTTTAATAAATTGTAAAATTAAGTATTTAATCATAATAATGTAAAATTAGCATGGTTTCTTTATAAATTTCAAGGGTTTTGTGGCTGGTTTGGAGTAGTTAAACATTTGACATAGTGGGTGTATAACGTTTAATTGTGGAAATAATATTGTTTTAGTTTAGAGACCTATTTGAATAAAGTGTAAAAAGTTGGGGCAAATGTGAAAATTAGTAAATAGGAAATCATTTGCATTAAATTGAATATTATATGAAATTGAGGTTAATAAATGGAAATAAACTATTTTATAGATCAAGAACAAGTAGATAACTGAGGAATAGGGAAAGTTGTCGAGTAGTCATTGAACTTTCGTTGTCTCTGCAGTCTAGCCCTGGTGAGTTCGTATGATTTAGTTTCATATTAAATTAAATTTTATATTAACTATGAATTGAGATGTTGAATGTTTTGACATAATTGAATTGAAATAAGTTTATGTGAGTTGAGAAATTATTTGATTTGAGCGTTGTTACTCAACATTGTCTTGAGCCGATAAACATAAGATAGGATACAATTGGCATGCCAATAAGTTTTTAATGAGCGCGATACGGGTTTGATTGAGATGATGATTATTGATGCAATACTATTCACTGAATATATTGAAATCCAACATTTGTTGCGAACTATCAAGTTATATTTATACTGATCCAGGTGTGTTACTGGGGGTGGATGGAAAGTTTTAGGCCGTAGTGACGAGGTGTGTTTTGGAGGGATGTTAGCCTACAAGCTAGGCACTTTATGCCCAAGTGTGTTCTCAGTTGGTTAAGCTCACTTGAGCATTCTGGTGTGTCTTGGTTGGTTAACCACGTACCTGAATTCGTTATATCGTTCATCGAGAAAATTTTAAGTGGTTATATGATTTCCCTGATAGATTAACTTGAGTTGACATTAAATGATCTAGTATTATTAAATAAATTACTTATTAAATGTATTGATATGAAGACTCATCTGTTTAATAGTTGTGAACGACATGATCATAGTTTATAAAGTGTTAATGTGTGAATTATATATATTGCTACTGTAAGTTTATTGTTTTAATCATTAAACTTACTAAGCTCTAGTAAAGATTAATTGTTTTATTTCTTCTGTTTCTTTGTAGATTATGTTTTGTGGAAATCAGGCGATCGAATCAACTCGAAGAAATCACACTATCTATAATGTGAAGTTGTTTTTACTTTGCTTGTAAGTGTGCTTTTGTATTTTGCATAAGTAAGTTGCTTGTGAACTTGATTTTAGCTATTTGGTGTAAGACTTAAGGAGGTAAATGAAATATAGTATTATGGTTGTGAATGGTTCGGTTGTAATGGTAGGTTTGGCATAAGATTTTAAAAATATTTGAGTACTTTGAATCAAAATTTGAATTAGTATAGAATTGAGCATGATTTTAATTATGGAATTGTAGTGTCATTGAGGGCACATTGGTTAGATATATAAATGCTTGAATAGGTAATGTTAATGCCTTTTGTGTGATAGGAAAATTTGGCATGTAATGAACTTGAAAAGATAATATTTTACCATTTTAAACCTATGTATCGATACTTTGGCATTTGGTTTTGATACTTGACCATATGAGTAGTTTTAAAACAAATAGAACGCCAAAATGATATAGATTTTTATTTGAGTATCGATACTGTAATAGCCCAAATTTGCCCGGGCCCGTAAAATAAATAAATGAAAACAAAAACAAAAATTAAAGAAATAATAAAAGCTTTTTACAGTCTATTTACAAAATCCAAAATTGTTAGCCCATTTACATAGCCCAAATACCTAAAGACCCATTAACCCTATACCCAGTTACACCCATTAAACCTCCTAATCCATCAAATAAGCACGGTCCAAATGGCCCAAATAGTTAACAGAAGTCAGAAAGCCTAACGTTTCTGAAACCCTAGGCGCCGCAAGCACCAGATGAAGGCCCCTAAACTCGCGCCGCAATTGGCGCGCCAATCCCATCACCGGCACCCCATGTCGCCTCAATCAGCGCCAGTGAATCATCATCAGCGCCCGATCGTCACCGCTTTTCTCATCATCACCTGCAAAAAGGGAAAGAAAAAACACAACAAATATGGCAGGGAATCGAACAGAAAAGACACCAAATTTGTACTTAGAAAACAGGGGCTATAAAAGCCGAATATCTTCATTGTAATAAAAAAAGAAAAAAGATACACACATATATACACAGAAGAAAGGAATAAGAGCAGTTTATTTTTTTGAAAAAAGGTGATTTAGTTACATATTTTTTCCTTATAGTTTTTTTTTCTCTCTGTTCAACACATATTAATTGTTTTTTCTAAAAATCGTTAGTATTTAGAAAAAGGAAAAGATTACCTGTGATTTGCCCAGAAAAACGAAGGCTTTTAATCTTCTAAACTGCCGTGTAAGGCGGCGTGTGTACGCGTGCAACCCAGTGGCCGGAGGCCGGAGCTGGAGGGCTCTTCTCTTCTCCTCTTTCAGAGGATTTCAAGGTTTTTTTTAAAAAAAACAGCTTTAACAAAATGAATTTCGGCCCAAAATATAACCTATATAGTATTACAAAAACGGCATCGTTTTGCTTAGTTTAATAAGCACTAAAACGGCACCGTTCAAATAGAAGATCTGCGCGTTGACCCGTGACCCAGGAAGGATCCACGTGTTTTAGGTAAATGGGCAAATTGCCCAATTGATCTTTCCGCATTTTTAAAATTTATAATTTTTTTATTTTTATTCTAAATTGGCCCTAACCTTTTACATTTATTTCAATTTAGTCCCAATGGCCACTATAAAGCCTATTCTGAGAGCGACGTCATTTTTGGGATTAGGGCTAATTGCCCAATAAGTCCCTCAGATTTCGGTGTGCATTTCAATTAGGCCCTAATTCTTTATTATTTGTGATTAACCCAAGATTTTTAAATTAAATTCAATTTTAATCCATTTATATATATTTTAATTTATTTTAAATACTATATGTATTATTTATTTTATAAACATTAGTTACATGTAAAAATAGTATATATATTATTTTATTTATATATTATTTATCATATTATTTATATTATTATACATTTTATTTATAAATTTTATTATATGTTATATATTTTACTATATATATATTATTCCTTACATGTTTTATATAAATTATATATTATTTTATTATTCATTAATTGAGTAAAATTTTAAAAATTTTGTAAATTATTATTAAATAATACATATATCGTTATTAAATATTTAATATCTAATATTTTTAAATTTACTATAAAATTTTGTTCCTATTTAACATATTATTATTTTTATATATTAAGTTATTATATCATGTAATGTATTTTTAATCATCTCTAAAACTCTCCTTTATCATTTATACATTGTTTTAAATATTTTTTTAACACTTCATCTATTTTTTAAAATTGTATTTGTTTTCTTATCTTTATTTTTTATTTATATGTTCATATTTTGTTTATTATTTTGTATCTTTTGTATTTATTTAATATTGTTTTAGTATGCTAATGTTATCTCACCAACTATTTATTATTTTCATGTTATTTATTGTTTACCATATTTGCATAAAAATTGATTATTTGTGTTATTTTAAGTTATATTTGCATAAAATATTGTTATATATTATGTAATTTATATTGTTATATTCATTGTTTTCTATGTTATATTTTGCATGAAATATTATTATGTACGTATTATGTAATCTATATTGTTATGTTCATTGTTTTCTATGATTATATCTGCATGAAATGATAATGCATATTATGAAATTTATGTCATTATTTATCATTTTCTATGTTATACTTGCATGAATTGTTAAAGTATGTATCATATAGTTTATATTATTTAGTATCGATACCTTGTAATATGTTAAATACATCATTGTCATAAAATTTATATTTCATTTAATCCCAAAAGAATTTTAAAAAATAAGGCAATGTTTTTTTGGTATTTAGGAATTCGGGAAATAGTGCCCTAACATGTTGGGTTGCGATTTCCCATTTGTCTAAATGTCTAAAAAGCATCCTTCTAAATAAATTTTGTAAATCACAAGATGATTTCAGTTACGAAAGTTTAGGAATATCGTGTCCAATCATGCTGGATGTGATGTTCGTACTCTTTCAAAGCGAAGGAATCTTGATTTTCAACTCAAATTATTACGGTTTTAAAAAAGAGATCTTATTTATAAATTCCTTCAAACTTTTGGCATTAAGACAAAACTATTCAATTTGGTACCAATTTTGGGCGTTGCTAGGCTGCTAACCCTTCCTCGTACGTAACCGACTCCCGAACCTGTTTTCTCACAATTTCGTAGACCAAAATGTTTTATAAGGTGATCCAATCACACTTAAAAAGGTTGGTGGCGATTCCCGTTTTCAAAATATCCCCCTTTTTAAAATGGTTTCGACAGATACTTTTTCATAAAGTATCAATGCCCTAATAGAATTATCGATACAATTGCTTTGCAAAGAAAACAATATTCAATTTTGGTATCAATTTTAAAAAAGGTATCGATTTAGTACCAATACCAACTACGGGTTTTTCACTAGTAGCTTTCAAATTTTGTAAATTAAACCTATTTCGAACTTGGATTTCACAATTACGCTTTTGTAGAGTCCAAAATTCTTAAAATGTTTGATTATGTGTGATTTACTTTATAAATTATAATTATAGAGTTTTTGTTTAATGAGTATTTTTTGATTTATTGAATTTAGCTGTAACATCTCTTTACTACAACTTGGTGATCAGGTCGGGTAAAGAGTATTACAAGTTATCTTTGGATTTAGTAGTTGTAAGTTGTTAGAAGATTCAAGTTTGGTCGAAACAAATAAAAACGCGAAAGAGATATCTTAGAAAGATGGTTACCTCCTAAGTAATTTAGAATTTCTTTTTAATGCAAATTTAATTACATGAACTAACTCAATTAAAGTAGGACTTTTGATAATATGAATGAAACATAAAATTGAATGTTTTTCAAACGAATATTACACTTATGATTCTGATATGCACATGAAAATTCAATGTTTGACACCAAAACCAAAACTCATGTTTGTATCATTCCCTGCCCTTCCTTCCCTTGTTTTCTGTTTTCCTTTAAATGTTTTCTGTTTTCCTTTAAATGTTGTATTGGATCTGTCGAGACTATTTTTAAATCGAGTTTTAGACAATGAGAATCGACTTTAAAAAAACGAAAACGGGAGTCGCCACCAATCTTTTTAGGTGTGATTGGATCACCTTATAAAATATTTTGTTTTAAAACATTAATTTTGGTCTACGAAAGTCGAGAAAATGGATTCGGGAGTCGGTTACGTACGAGGAAGGGTTAGCACCCTCGTAACGCCCAAAAATTGGTACCTAATTGATTATCAAGTGTCTTTAATGTCAGAAATTTGAAAGTTTTAAGATGCAAACCTCTTTTAATTAGAATGTCTCAATTTTGAAAATTAAGGCTCACTTATTTCAAACGATTCAAAACATCACATCCAGTAAGTTAGGATGCAACATTTTAAAACCTTCGAAACTAAGCTCATCTTTCGAAAAATTTTATCTCGAAACAACAAAACGCCATATCCAGTAAGTTAGGACACTATGTTTTGAAATCTCTTAGGACACTATGTTTTGAAATCTCGAAATAATTGTTTAAGTTTTGAAAACTCAAAATCACTTAGAAGGGTGCTTGACTATTCGAATTCAACGAGAAAAGTCGCAACCCAGTAAGTTAGGGCACTTCCTTTCTCGAAGTTTCCAAACATCAAGCATTGCCTTTTATTTTATTTTTTAAAAAAAACCTTGGAATATTATTTTAAATGACGTTTTAGGATGACATATTAATGCATCATGAAGCATAGATGTACAAAATATTCTAACATTTCCATACAAACATAAATAATATCATTAAGATAAAACTAAATAACATGAACATACGTTTAATGGGAAAAAATACTAGGTAAATATAAGATAATAAACAAATAAAACATGAGTAAACTAAAAGAAAAACATAATACATGCAAAAATTATACAACAATATATATCATAAAATAGCACATAAAAGAAATAATTAAACATAACATATAAAAAAATGAAACTATGCACAAATAAGATAAATGACATACACTAAAAAATGAATAAATAAAACATTGTAATGCAATAGTCCAAAATACATGAAATGATAATATAATATATATACATGCATAGAAAATATATATTTGAAAATAAACTATATAAAAGGTTAAATATTATAATATATAAAATACATAATCAAATGTATAAAAGATAGGAATAAATATACATATTTGAAAAATGAAGAAATTAAAATATAAAAAGGTTGAAAATTATGATAGAGCGAAGAATAAAATACTGAACAAACCACGAGAGTAAGAGCGCAAGAGGAGAGAAATTTGAGTGAATGCTCTCAAGAATTCTTATTGCTTCCCAAAACTCAAGTGATTTACAATGAAGGGAGAGGCCTCTATTTATAGTTGAGCCTCTCCAAATTCAACGGTACAGATCAATTACATCAACGGTTAAGATTAAAGAATATCTACAAATTAAATCTCCAAGATTACAAAATCATATCTTCAAGATTGCATATCATATCATATCATATCTAAGATTATATCATATCTAAGATTGCATATCATATCTAAGATTGCATATCCTTAAAGATTATATTTCCATATGAGTCAAGCTTATAGATGAACCTTAAATCTTTTCAAGTAATGGGCTATTCCGATTGGGCCAAATTATATGTTTGTAATTTTGTACTGGACTTGGATTTTGTTTTATTTTTATTTTTTGGGGTTTATTATTTTAAATCTTGAAATGGGCTGGGCAAAATTGAGTGTCTCATACTGCCTTCTTTGCTCATTCATTGTATAACAGAATAGAGCAAAGACTATAAAAGGGCCAATTTTGCCTCGGCTCGCCGAGTCTTGAGTTCTTGATCCTTGATCTTCTTTAAATGGCCTCTTGACGGCTTCAATCTGCTTCACTGCAACTCAGGAAGGCGATATCTGCTATCTTTGATCTGCTCCCCATCTAATACAGACACATCAAATCTGTTATCTTCGATCTGCTCCCCGTCTAATACAGAGACGCTAAATTTTCTTCTTCAATCTGCTCCTTGCAAACTCATGACTGTCATGTTGATATCTTCGATCTGCTCTCCGTCGAACACAAAGACGCCAAATCTGCTTCTTCGATTTGTTCCCTAACAATACAGAGATGCCAAATCATCTTATATTTGCTTTAACGTAAGCACGTGAGAGCCAAATCAGCTATGTCTTCGATTTGCTCCTTGTAAGCACAAGGATGCCAAACCATCTTGGACCTGTTTCAGTATAAACATCTGAAGTTTAGATCTACTATATGTCTGCCCTCCGTCGAAGTGGAGATGCCAGACTTCGATTTGTTCTCTGACAATACAGAGATGCCAAATCATCTTAGATTTGCTTCAACGTAAGCACAGGAAAACCAAATCAGCTATGTCTTCGATTTGCTCCTTGTAAGCACAAGAATGTCAAACCATCTTGGATCTACTTCAGTATAAACATCTGAAGTTTGGATCTGCTATGTGTCTGCCCTTCGTCGAAGTGGAGATGCCAGACTTCGATTTGTTCTCTGACAATACAGAAATGCCAAATCATCTTAGATTTGTTTCAACGTAAGCACGTGAAAGCCAAATCAGCTATGTCTTTGATTTGCTCTTTGTAAGCACAAGGATGCCAAACCATCTTGGATCTACTTCAGTATAAACATCTGAAGGTTGGATTTGCTATGTGTCTGCCCTCCGTCGAAGTGGAGATGCCAGACTTCGATTTGTTCTCTGACAATACAGAGATGCCAAATCATCTTAGATTTGCTTCAACGTAAACACGTGAAAGCCAAATCAGCTATGTCTTCGATTTGCTCTCTGTCAATATAGAGATGCCAAATCTGGTATCTTCGATCTGCTCTCTGACAATACAGAGATGCCAAATCTGCTATCTTCAACTTTTCCCTATAAACACAGGGATGCCATGCTGAAATCCTCGATTTACTTCGCTGTAAGCACAGGAGTGTCAGATCTGTTATCTTCGATCTGTTCCCTATAAACATAGGGATGCCAAATCTGCTATCTTCAACTTGTTCCCTATAAACATAGGGATGCCATGCTGAAATCCTCGATCTGCTTCGCTGTAAGCACAGGGGTGTCAGATCTATTATCTTCGATCTGTTCCCTATAAACACACGGATGCCAAATCTGCTGTCTTTAACTTGTTCCCTATAAACATAGGGATGCCATGCTGAAATCTTCGATCTGCTTCGTTGTAAGCACAGGAATGTCAGATCTGCTATCTTTGATCTGTTCCCTATAAACACAGGGATGCCAAATCTTGTTTCTTTGATCTACATTGTCCCATAAAAGACATAACCTGTAGAATGCATATGAGTTCATGCCTAATAATTAGGATGCTATGATTGAAGTGAGTCAAATTCTCCTAATTAGACATGTTATAATGCAAAATATTATGAAAATGATTCCTATTTCGGATCATTCATTCCTTCATCAAAGTTTATCCTTACTTCTCTCGAAGTCTCATTCCAACTCAACTTGTGGGTTTGTACCATTCTTCAAATGCTATGACCCGCTGAAAATGTCTGTAAGATGATCTTCTCCTAGGATCGAATCATTTGATTTGTTCAATCATCATTTAGATTGAAGAAGAAATTTTAGTTTCCCCGAGTACATCTGACCCTCACATATGGGAATTCCTTAAACAATTGTCTTGTTTCAGTTTCTTGTATTATCTAGAAATTTCCAGAGTAATATGCAAAACTTCATTTGTGAAGATATTTTAGTTCATCTATCATTATTTCAATGCAACATGCTTTATGAATAATGGGAGACAAATAAATTGATCCTGAGGATAATTAGATTTGGACAAATTATTGGAAGGAATACAAAAAGATTAACTTGAGAACATATCTTTACGAAGAAAAAGAATCCAAAGATAGTAAATAGGACAGAAATCAGATGCCCCAGATATCGCTGCTTGAGCATCTATACACCAGTTCCATGAAGACTTTCTTGAGTTCAATATGTGTTTAAAAGATCCAAAGTAATTCGTTGATGCCTCGATATACTTCACTTCTTTTCGAAACTGGTATAGCAAGGTCACTGCATGACTTTCCAAATTTGAGCTGCCCTTTTGGGTTTTCAACTCAAAACCCCTTTGGTCTCAAGGCACCTTTTGCGGGTTTTCACCTTGGCCTCTCCATTTTTCTTTTTTCTCTTTATCATTATTATTTTTTTCTTTTTTTTCTTTTTTCTTTTTTTTTTTGAAATAGAAGTCCCAAAGTGTCTTTTGCAGGTTTTCACCTTGGCTTCCCTTCTCCTTCAGACAAAGTACTCCCTGACCGAGTCCGAATTCACTAGATCAGATAAATTCTTCCTATTCATTTCTTGTCAAAATCAGTGCACCTCTAGAGAAAGCCCTCTTCGCAACATATGGCCCTGTCCAATTCGGCATCCTTTTGCATAGGAAGGATCTCTTTCAGCACAAGGTTTCCTTTATGAAATTTTTTTGGACGAACCTTCTTTGTCATAAGTCTGTGTCATCCATTCTTGGTACATTTGCTTAGGATGAATACTTTCAAGTTAAGTTTACTAGAGGTATTCAATTCTTGATTCCATCAAAGCTTGGAGGAAAAATCTTGATTCATAAACCCATGAGAAAGGGATTTCCCCAACAGCAATCATGGCTGTTATTTGTCAAACCCTACAAAAAGATGGTTCAATGATTCTCAGCAGACAAGAATGAAGTTGCTAACTTTATCCTTCAACCTGGAAAGCTGAGGTACAGGGATTACTCCCGGAACATACATCCCACCATGACTCGATGATGTTTCTGAAGCATCTCTAATCTTCATAAATTACCCCCAACTGTGAAGCTGCCAAATTAGCGTAGCAAATAGGAGCCACAACAAATATGGCTGTGGTGCTCCTTTGATACATATAGGATAGAGAATGAACAAACTCTTGCAGATCATCAGCCGAAAACCTAGCTTGGTCTAAGAGAACATGATAGTGGGTCTGCCTCGTGATTCCAATCATTCCAGCATGGGTACCAAGGTAAAAATCATTGTTCTTTGGATGGCATACTTTGTTTTCAATGATAGTACCATGTAGCACATTGTCAGGAGATCCCTACTGAAAAAACTTGGTATAATGGTTTTTCGTACAACAATAACCACAATCTTTAGGGTTCCACTTCTCGTCAAGGAACTTGCAAGCCTCAATAACTTGATCAAAACTTGATTGAATTGAGACTCGCTAACTCCATCCCTGAAAATAATGATTTGATCAGGTTTCCTCTTCCCTGAACTTGTATAGAAGTCTAAGAGAGCTTCCTTCATGATACCGTCATCCACTTTGTCGGAAACTGATTTTGAAGAAAGAATCTATCATTTTAAGCTTTAGGGACTGTGTACGGCCTGATGCCCCATAGCTAGAAATCAATGGCCACCGCCTGGAGCTAACCATCACAGCTGTTGACGGCACATTAGACTGCTCAGGAAAGCCAAACAATGCACCCATTCCAAGGATGATGGTTGGAACCTTTGAAACAACTGGAATTGAAGGTGTTTTCCCCAGCGTAAGCATAGAGAGTGGGCGGTAGTTTCTTATGCCAATTTTTACCAGTCTCGGTCATATTCTGTAATTTGATTTTTCTTCTTTTTCTTTTCTTTTGGCAACCTTTGTTGTACTGTGGTATGGTGCATTATCTTTGAAAAGACTGCAAACTTTTGGTATGTGCAGTTATATATAATCTTTTTTTTTTTTTGGAAATGGATGATTTTTGACTTTGTAATATTGGCATATGAAGCTATCTCCCCCTCTTAATGGAGTAGTTGACGTCCACAAAGATGAGTCATTGTCAGCTTGAAACTTTTGACGAGTTTGGACCCATAACATACATGCCCCATAAGTCTTGACTCCTTTAAATTTGGCATTCATTGTACAACTGATGTGATCCCTTTCCATGGTAGACCAACAGTGCCCCAAAACCTCATGTTTATCCTGGCAATTGCAAATCCTCCTACATGCGTCTTTGGACCACATTTTTGAATTCCCATAATAGTCTCAACAAGGTATTGTTTTGTCTCCTCAGCTAATTCCAATTTCGCAATCTTTCCTTCCTCTAAGGCTATATTTCCTACCACCACTTCATGGGGTAAAAGCCATTTTCAACAAATTCAAAAACAAGTCACAATTTCTATCACCTTCAAAGTACTGAGATTCCTATAAACACATATCACACTCAAAAAAAACTCTGAATCTGTAGTATCGTTGCCCGTGTCATTGATATCTAGGGATCTATGATAGGCACACAAAAGAATATACAAGGAATTCAAGAATGACTATTTACATGAAATGAAAATTTATAAAGAATGTCAAAGGTCAAAAGAATCAGAATGAAATAATATTTACTCGGATAAATAATAAAAATATGTTTTATTGAAAATAAAAATGTCTGAACATAAGCCCACTTCTCAAAAGAAATCTCATTACTCCTAGGCTTTAGAGCAACAAGAGTGTTCTGAATATTACTCCGTAAAATTCCTAAAGATTACAGGAAGTTCTTCTGCAGTCCAATTGTTTAAAGAACTTCCTGGTTCGTAAGGGCGAATGCCCTCAAGGTTTCTTTGTTCAGTTCCTTCCTCATGTATGACATTGATGGGATGATTTTCATTTCCAAACACCCCTTTCTCCAGGTAAGCTATCCCTCCTGACACAAAAGTTGGGGATATGTAAGGGAATGTCGTTAATTCCCATTCAACTTATTTTTCACTCAGCCGTGACCCTCTTCTCTCTCTCTCTTTTTCTTTCTCTTTTTAATAACTTTAACTAATTAGGGTCTTTTTATAATTTTGAATGCAAATGATGTAATGAAATGCTATAAGATGCAAATGAATGAAAAAGGTATCGATCTCGATTCAATCTCATTTAGAAAACTTTATTTAGAAAAAGAATATCTTTACATATAAATAGATTACAAATACGCTTTCGCCCAAATGCCCAAAGTTTTAACTCTATCTAATAAAAGGGCTAACTATTGTCCTATATCCGACGACGATCCATACATTAGACTCAATACATTAGCTCGTATTGCCAAATCTTGCACATATTCGTCAACCTCTCGAATCTGGGCTACGGCTTCACCAATGACGTGATCTCTTTCTCTGACCTGTCCTTTAGACTGATGAAGTTCTCCCTTCAGATAGTCTTCTCGTGCCTCGAGTTGCTCAATCCGAAGTTCATCATCATGCAATGCCACTTCCAAATCTTCAATCTTACTTTTTAGTTCCTTTAACTCGACCGTAGGATCATGGTTTCGATGCCAACGAAGGGATCTTCCAAGCTCAATTACCTTGGTCTTTAACCCTTTATTCTCTTCCTTTAATGCCAAATTCTGTGACTGCATCTCTAGGAACTTCCTCTCCCAATACTCGGCTCTAGCTTTTTCCTCTTGGACCTCTTTCTGCAACTGATCCGAAGACCCCCCTATTCTCGCTCTCTTCAAGGATACTTGTGCCTTTTTGTAATGCTCTTTCAAATCATCTTGATCTTCCTCTCTTTCTCGACCTCCATATTTTGAACATCAACGTCTAAGCTCAAGTACATCTTTTCTTCTTCAAACTTTGATATCCTTTTCTCGAACTCTAAGTTCTTTCTCTCGAACTCTTACTTCATAATTTCTAACTCCTAGGGCATCACTTGCAAATATTCCTCTATCGGTCGAGCTCCTTCCACGCTTGGCTTAGGGATGTTATCATTAATCCTTCTACCTCTCCACTCGACGTACTCCAGAGTCGTAGCAGGGCTAATAACTACTCCCTTTAATCGAAAAGTCTTGTTCTAAGCATTAGAGATCTCACTGACCTTCCTCTTGTAGTCAGCTCCTCTATACATGAACTCACTCTGAACCAAACCGTAAGTTACCGGTATGAACTGTCTCAATCCATGTTGCCTCAAAACAAGCAAAGGGGCATAACCAATGGCACCCCAAATTCCCAATAAAGGAACCCAATCAAAACTGTCGCATCAGTAAAGAATCTCACCAGGAATCATCCATGGAGCCCTCCACTCCACATCCTTTGATTGCAGGTTCTGAAGTAGCGCTATTTTTAGGAACATCAACTCTCCTAGTTGAAGCTGCTATGTCCTTCAACGGGGAGTAATCCTCGAAGAAGACCCGACAAACCACCCTATCTATCAATCGAAAGTGACTGTAGAACCAAGCTAAAAGTAACTGAGCACAACCAACAAACCTGCCTGCACCAGCCCTCCTACATGCACCTAAGGACCTAAATGTCTCCGCCAAAATCGTAGGGACGGAAGTGACCTTTTTACTGAGTCGATGAAAAAGATCCATGGTTGCCTCGTCCACATATCCCAAAGCCCTAGGGAAAACCATCAGTCCATACAAACTTAAGGCAAAAATATCTACCTTCTTCGTCTCATCGGGGTGTGTCAAAATCAGATCTTTTAAAGCATTCCACGAAATGCACTTGCACTCACCCTTCTCTTTAATTCTGGTCGTGATCCACTACTCACTCATCCCCGTAATAGTCATTAATTTCTTCCAGAAGGTAGGGACACAAGCAGCTCGAGAATAGATCCTATCATTCTGAAACCTAGGACAACGAAGTAAGGTAGTGTACTCCTCCACGGTAGGTACCAAGTCTACTTCCCCAAAAGTGAAACAACTGTAGGTTGGGTTCCAAAACTGAGCAAGGGCTCGGAACAAGTAGTCATCTACGTAAACATCGAGCAAGTAAGGTAAGTCTCCGCAACTATCATAGAATAATTGTTTGGTCTCATTGCTCCACTGATCCCAAATTTCCTTAAGCTCTTGGAGATTATTCTGTGTGACACTAATACGATTATAATCTGATAGCTCCGACACATATCCCATAGTTATACTGTCCCCCTTTTCTAGTTGAGTTTGCTCAGACCATCTATGGACGTTAGCATTGCCCTCCACTCTATCAAGAAGTCCGTTCTCCATAATAAAAATTCCTAACTTAGAAACTGACCGTGAATCGATACCTTTGTAAATGCAAAATGACATGCAAACAAAAGAAATGAAATAGTTAGTATCACATGATATTAATAAATCTCAACGATAATTTATAAGGGTAATATCTAAAGTTTAACTCCAACCAAGTTGGGCTCTTACGGTTTTTCTATATGAGGTTGGTTCTAAAGTTTGAGGTACCTGAACTAGCAGATTCCTCGATTCTCACCCATTATAGGCTCATTTGAATCGAGTTTAGTTCAGGGGAATACATTTCCCTATGTCTACACGGAGATGAAAATCTCACGAAACCATAGGTACGGATGTATCCCGAAAGTGATCCACTATCCTGCACGAAGGCGAAAACCTCACGAAGGCATAGTTTCTCACTCCCACTTAAGGGTGTGACTACAACGGGGATGCAAATGCAATGCGCATCAGAATATAACAACACATGCAACAATATAAACACATGTAATGCAAAGAGGATTAGATTTTAAAATTTTTAATTTCTGACATTAAGACAAGAGATAATCAATTACACGGCTTGACTCTCTTATGGAGTCCCCAGCGAAGTCGCCAAGCTGTCGAGACCATTTTTAAATCGAGTTTTAGACAATGGGAATCGACTTTAAGAAAAACGAAAACGGGAGTCGCCACCAATCTTTTTAGGTGTGATTGGATTACCTTATAAAATGTTTTGTTTTAAAACATTAATTTTGGTCTACGAAAGTCGAGAAAACGGATTTGGGAGTCGGTTACGTACGAGGAAGGGTTAGCACCCTCGTAACGCCCAAAAATTGGTACCTAATTGATTATCAAGTGTCTTTAATGTCGGAAATTTGAAAGTTTTAAGATGCAAACCTCTTTTAATTAGAATGTCTCAATTTTGAAAATTAAGGCTCACTTATTTCAAACGACTCAAAACATCACATCCAGTAAGTTAGGACGCAACATTTTAAAACCTTCGAAACTAAGCTCGTCTTTCGAAAATTTTTATCTCGAAACAACAAAACGCCATATCCAGTAAGTTAGGACACTATGTTTTGAAATCTTGAAATAATTGTTTAAGTTTTGAAAACTCAAAATCACTTAGAAGGGTGCTTGACTATTCGAATTCAATGAGAAAAGTCGCAACCCAGTAAGTTAGGGCTCTTCCTTTCTCGAAGTTTCCAAACATCAAGCATTGCCTTTTATTTTTTTTTTAAAAAAAACCTTGGAATATTATTTTAAATGACGTTTTAGGATGACATATTAATGCATCATGAAGCATAGATGTACAAAATATTCTAACATTTCCATACAAACATAAATAATATCATTAAGACAAAATTGAATAACATGAACATACGTTTAATGGGAAAAAAATACTAGGGTAAATATAAGATAATAAACAAATAAAAACATGAGTAAACTAAAAGAAAAACATAATACATGCAAAAATTATACAACTATATATATATATATATCATAAAATAGCACATAAAAGAAATAATTGAACATAGCATATAAAAAAATGAAACTATGCACAAATAAGATAAATGACATACACTAAAAAATGAATAAATAGAACATTTACATATTATAAAAATATAATGCAATAGTTCAAAATACATGAAATGATAATATAATATATATACATGCATAGAAAATATATATTTGAAAATAAACTATATAAAAGGTTAAATATCATAATATATAAAATACATAATCAAATGTATAAAAGATAGGAATAAATATACATATTTGAAAAATGAAGAAATTAAAATATAAAAAAGGTTGAAAAGCTATGATAGACGAAGAATAAAATAAGAACAAACCATAGAGAGTAAGAACGCAAGAGGGAGAGAAATTTGAGTGAATGCTCTCAAGAATTCTTATTGCTTCCCAAAACTCAAGTGATTTACAATGAAGGGAAAGACCTCTATTTATAGTTGAGCCTCCCCAAATCCAACGGTACAGATCAATTACATCAATGGTTAAGATTAAAGGATATCTACAAATTAAATCTCCAAGATTATAAAATCATATCTTCAAGATTGTATATCATATCATATCATATCTAAGATTATATCATATATAAGATTGCATATCATATCTAAGATTGCATATCCTTAAAGATTATATTTCCATATGAGTCAAGCTTATAGATGGACCTTAAATCTTTTCAAGTAATGGGCCATTCCGATTGGGCCAAATTATATGTTTGTAATTTTGTACTGGACTTAGACTTTGTTTTATTTTTATTTTTTTGGGGTTTATTATTTTAAATACTGAAATGGGCCGGGCAAAATTGAGTGTCTACAGGATCATAAGCACTTGCAATGGATTATTTCAAGGAAAATGAATCAAAGCAGACAAAATCCCATTAAAAAGGTAATAGCACTGAACTTTCTCCTGATCTAAGCCTTAACTCAAATGGTCCAAAGAGTTTAATAGCAAATAATGATGGGTTGTCCCCAAGTTCAACCCCATGCCAAGAACTTTATATTATTTATTGTTGTATACAATTTCTATCATTATTCATTGTAAGTGTTTATGAAAATATATTAATATTGAAATAATAATAAAAAATAGAAAAAAAAATTACCTTAGACATGTTTATCTCAACTTTTTTAAGGTTGCCTTAGATGTGTCTATTCCAACCTTTTTAAGGTTGCCATAGACGTGTCTATCTCAGCCTTTTAAAGGTTGCCTTAGACGGGTCTATCTCAACGTTTTTAAGGTTGCCTTAGACGAATCTATCCCAACCTTTTTAAAGTCACCTTTGACGGGCGCATAAGCAAACTTTTAAAAAGTCGGCATATGAATGTTTTATTCTGACTTTTCTATTTCCTCCTATCCCAACCTTTTTTAAAGGCCAGCCTTGATTAGGTCTTTGTTAACCCTTCAATAAAGGTCAGCTTATGTTGAATTATGTCAACGCTTTTTCAAAAGCGTCGTGACACCTATGCCAATTGTACTAAGGACGACGTTTTCAGAAGTGTCGGGATGACTTATGTCGACCTTTTTTGCGTCATCCTAAGTAAAAAAAAGTGTCGCGGTAGGCCTATTTTGTTGTAGTGTAGTAAGTTTATTTTAAGTTTTAGATTTCGAAACATGTTGACATCTAGGAGATTAGAATAAAGTTAAGTGGTAAATATGGATTTAATATGGCATTGTTTAAAGTTTGTAACTAAATTAGATTAAAAATATTATGTAATATGATTTAATTATGACATTTGATATCCAAACTAAGCGATCGAGTTGAGTATAGGATGTTAAATAAATTTTTTTAGTTCAAATTTTTTTTCAATAATATCTTCCTTCATGGTTTATAGTTAGAAGTCTTCGTGAAGCAACATAATGGTTTTTAAAAAAAATTAAGGTTTTACATCACATGTATGTTGTTTACGAAAAGCCACTTTAAACAAGACTTCAGGGCTTGGTAGAATGAACTCAAAATCTCTTTTCTTCTCTTGGGTTTTTTGAAATTTAAATTTGACACGTTTCACTCCATATACCACTCTACCATTTTAATAATTTATACCTTCGTATTTATCGATGATGTAATTATTATCAGCGACAATGATGCATAGGTCTCACTAGTCTTTTATTTAATTTCCAAACATATTTTCATTAAGGATCTTAGTTAACTGTACTATTTCCTCGGTGTATTATAGAATTCTGATGGTTTCTTTTTATGACAATCAAATTATATTTATTATGTTTTTTATCAACAAGTTATGAATGATAGTAGGTGTCGTATTGATCGATATGTATTGTTTCAGTTCTTAATAGGTACCAAGTAATTTAGGTTCCATTTTGGTTAAGATTTCAGTGAGTTTTAACTATTTTAGTGTGTTTTGGTCCATTTTAGCCAATAATATATCGATCAATACCAATGGATACAAAATTTTGATATTTTAAACTTAACTTTTAATTTTTATCTTAAACATTTTAAAATTACATTTATACTAAAAATATAATTATGAAATGAAGTTATTGTAATTAATTCATAATGTTAAAGAAAATAAAATATAAATAAACTTGAAATAGTATACCGAAAGATATCAATATCAAAACAAAAGAATAATAGTAGTGTACTGATTTGTACAGTCATGACAGCACCACAAGCTACAATTTATTGTCACAAATGTTCACATCACCTACTTGTGTTACTCCTAGTCTCTGTTCAACTTGTTGATATTCTTATCTAGGGGGACATAATAGTACAACATATGTTGCTCTTCAAATAAGAGTATTTTCAAGTTATCTTAATCTTTTGATTTTGAATTAGTTTAATTTATTTAAAAACATTTGTAGATGCAATTCCATAATGAAAACCCCCTTCCTTATCTTCTTCGTCTCATCCTCTTATAGGTGTTTTGGTATGAAGATATAGACTATATATACACACAATGATGATGTTCCACATAATGTTGTTTTCTAGAACATTTGCCTACATATTTTTGTTGACAATAAGATGCTGAAAATTTAGTGGATGGTCAAGCAAAAGGGAATTTTAATTGTGCTATATATATATATATATATATATATATATATACGTAAAGATCTGTTCTCCTCTTTTAGACCAGAATAATTACTGTGAATAGCATTAAGATGAATAAACTACTAATAGCCACTGCATATATGTTAGATGCTTGAATGGCCTAGCATTTGGAAACTAAAGAGATTTCATTCTTATTATTCTGAGCCCATTACCCATTGATTAGGGAATGTTTTTTCTCCTATATATATTCTTTAATTTATGACAGACTCATAATGATAATATGAGTGAAAACTAAATTTATGTAATAAATATGTTTATAAAAAATATTTAAATAAAAAAATAAACTTTAGCTCAATATTAAAAGTTAAAAGAGGAATGATCCAAATTTTATTATATAAAATACATAAACGACAAAATATCCTCAAATATCCTTAAAATAATATAATTTACTTTATAAAGTTAGGATACTTTCATCTTTATCCAATTAAACCGATACCTCGATTAACTCATGACACCAACTCAATTAACGACTTTATAAAAGTATATATATATATGTATATATAGAAAATCTATCTATAATATATAATATATAAAATACAAATTTCTGAACTGATGAATATACCCTCTGTTGTTCTTTGTATTACTAATTTTACCAATTTAAATATTTTTATTATTTATAATATTTTTCAATATATACATCACAATTCCAATTTTATTAAAACAAAATTGTTAAATGAATTTATATAATAATACATTTATAAGTTAAAATTTATATTGGAATACTTTATTATTAAAGCATTTTTTCATTTTCCCAAAAAAATTATTTTACTTTAGTTTTAAATGTCAAAATTTAATGATTTATTTATGTAATAAATAATTTTATATTTCATGCATAAAACTTTATAAATAATACATGTATGTAATCCATTATAAGATAAAATAATTATATTAATTATATATTACCAACAAAATATTATAGTCAATTTATTAATTCATTAAAGAAAAATGAAAATTTAAGGGCGCGAGTTTTCAATTTACAGTATATCAACGTGTACAAATATTTTGGTAATGATTAAAGATTTATTATATTATTTGAGTTATCAAAATAAATTGTACATATATTTAATAATGCTTAGGGTCTCAGTATAATTTGATTTTAACTGAATTAATTGATGGAACCAAATTAATTCAGTTAATTGATCATTAAATTTAATTTGATCGAGTTCGGTTAAATTTTTTAAAATTTTAGTTAATAGTTAATTTAGTTCAAAATGACTATTTAACTAATTAATCAAAATTATTAATAATAAAATATTATAGATCCAATATAGTATGTAAGCCCAAAATATAAAAATTAAAAGATTGAATTAAAACTTCATGGATTTATATGAATTATTATAATAGCTTAAAACTTAATATATCTATCCGGTTTGATCAAATAAATTATTTTAAAATTTTATAAAAGCAAAAATATTTAAAAATAGAGAAAATCAATTTAATTGGTTTTTTAGTTTGGTTTAATCGGCTATATTGATTCACAGGTCAATCGATTCAACACCTATCTCTTGACCAATAATCTGATCAATTCTCAGTCTAGTTCTAAAAAACATTAATTTTGATCGATGAAATAAATTTTCAATCCCTTTAGGTAGAACAAGCAGGCAGTGAAGTTCGAAAATAGAATTAATTGCCAATGTCTTGACCTCGAGAGGACAAGTTTCGAGCATTGCTAGTATTGCTAGACATTAAAGAAAATTTTTTAAAAAAAATAGAGATAAATAATGTAAAAGAAAGGAAAGAAAAATAAAAGAATTAAAAAAGTTTTTTTTTTTTTAGTTTATATGATTGGAGTTGTTTTTAATGAATATGGCATTTTTGTGTAAATTGAGTAAGATAAGAATAATTTAGGTGCATATAGAAGTATTATGAAGGTCTATTTTCACTCAAAAAATAGATAAATTAATAATAGATAAATTAATCTTTGTACGCTATTAAAAAGCAAATCTGTCCTCTATGTTAAAAATTCCACCTACTTCTACTGTTAAAAATTGACGTAACTAACAAAATAATCAAATAGTTACACATGGCATACTATGCGTTCCTTATTTTAATGTATAGGGACTAATTTTTAATAGTAGAAATGGATGAATTTTTTAACAGAAAGACCAATTTGATCTTTGATCTCACGTATTTGACTAATTTTGTCATTTTTTACTAGAGGGGACAAAGTACAATTTGAGTCTTAGTATAAGGGTTTCCATGGTACTTTTACCTTTACATACCACTTGTGACAAAAAAAATTAGGTACCAACTTGGGAAAAAGAGATAGTTTAAG
This sequence comes from Gossypium arboreum, assembly GCF_025698485.1. Classification (NCBI taxonomy): domain Eukaryota; kingdom Viridiplantae; phylum Streptophyta; class Magnoliopsida; order Malvales; family Malvaceae; genus Gossypium; species Gossypium arboreum. The sequence goes on along the minus strand of NC_069079.1, from coordinate 71,065,145 downwards.
TATTAAATTGTAGGTTAAACCATTTTTAAAATAAATTTAATGATTTGACTAATAATGCTACTAAACGAAAAAATAATTTAAATATCACTTGTGATAAAAAAAATAATTTATTGAAAAAAGGTATAACTTGGTAATCAAATTTATGAATTAAACATTGTTTATTCCAAGTAATCCGACTCAAACTAAGTTGGATATGGAATAAGATCCTACTATTGATTTGGTTTGGATTATTATTAAGATTTATTTTGAGAAAGATTATTATTTAGATTAAAAAATATTTTTATTTAAATATAATTATAAAATATATAGGTATTAATATAAAAAGAAATTATTTGGTATCTTTGTTAATGAAGTTTTTAGACTTTACGAGTAGGATCAAAGTATTCATAAATGTCTTATAAGATTACAATAAAATATTAAAAATAATATTTATAAAAAAACACACACATCAATTTTTAAAACTACTTATAATCCTAATATAAAATTATATTGTAAAGAATAAAAGGTGTTTTGATATTGAATAATATATATGAATGATACGATAATAAAGGCTTTGTAATGTAGATTTCTATTTAGGGCAGGTTGTTACGGTTTTAAGAATACAAACAATTCCCAAATTTCTTTGATGCCTTCATTTATATATGCTATCCATTACATGGATGATGGAACAAAATCTCCACATATAAACATACTTATATAATGTAATAACGATATCGTTTTCGTTAGCGGCAAAAAGGATCATAACACAAACTCCTAAAATGGAATGTCTAACATGCCTTCACATGACAAAGAACAGAGATATGAATATGAACACCAACGATTCATGTAATTAACTTTGTTACTAAATGAAGATGGATAGAAATTTGATTATTTCATTCACAATTTAATAATACAAACTTTCACAAGAGATAATATTTTTTTAAAATCATTCAATAATATGTCAATGAGTAATAATATGACACATCACTAAATTAAACAAAAAAATATAAATGTTAATAATTTTATTAAATATTAATAAAAAATATTAATAATTTTTGGATTGAGGGTCTAGCTATAGTATTTTAACATTTTTTTATAATTAATTATTAGAAAATTATGTTTAAATAAGGTTATTAGTATCTATTTATATGCTCTCCATTATTTTTTATTTTATTTAATAATAAGGTATAATGTTATTATTGAGTGATAGTGCATGAGACTTGTGCACTAACAATACATCCAATATTCACTCATAAAGTATTTATATTTAGTAAGAAAAATATAAAAAAAAATTAGAATAAAGGCAGAAGAGAAAGCAATTATAATAATTGTAGAAAAGGATAGGCAAATCTCATCGGACATTAAACATTTCATTAATTAATCATAAACCTTCTAACATATTATTGTAATGATTAAAACTTGTTAATTTATATATGATAAGTTGGGTTGCATCACCACACCTATAGAGCTATAAAACCAACCACTTTTTCATAACATCCAAGTCATTTTCATGATTGTGTAAATAAACAGAAATAATTTCAATTTATATGTAATTTTGTAGCTGGCGCCAATCAGATGAAGGGTTTAGCAACTATCCAACCTCTCCCTCGCCAAAAACTAAGATGCTTATGAAAATATAGGATTAAATGTATTGATTAAACATAAATATATTCACATCAATTTTAATTTTATTAATAAACTAATCATACTTCTCTATTTATTCCTTCTTTCATACAAAAATCTTTGCTTCTCAGCTTTTTCAAACTAAATATTTACTTTATCGGTTCGTCTTCAAGCTAGTTGTCGATTTCAGTTTTTCAATATTTTTTTAGTTTTATTTTTTAATTTTAATTATATTTTCATTGTTTTGTTTAAAGTTTCGTGGTTTTATTTTATCCATATTTTCATGGTCTTTGTTTGATTCACTTTGCTTTCTTTGAAAGCTGAGATGGTTTTATTTTAAATTTTAATTTTTAGTTATATTCTAACGAATGGGTAATATTTGTCAATATAAGTGTATCGCCATATCTATTATAAACCGTTCTAGAAGAGTTTTATCATGATATATCATAGTGATGGTGATAGATTCAAGATAATGTGGAGAAAGAAATACCATATGAGAATTAGCCTTTTGTGTGTCACTTGGGGCTTTTGGTAGTCTTTTCTTGTTTGATGGTGTTCGTTAGGTTGATTTGATAATGGAGAGGCTAGGATGTTAATTTCAGTGATTTAATCAAGTTGATGCATCTTTGGTTTGAATCAGAATTATAGTGTTGCAGTTATTCTCAGTTTGTCTTACTTTTTTTTTTTTAAAAGTTATTTTATAGAAATGATATTTATGTATTAGTTTACAATAATTTATTTATTGTGTGTATTACATGCCACATTTTTTATATTATCATTGATACTACCTATTAATAATAGTATTTTTCTTAAAAAAATTAAGTAACCATGTTGATACAATTTATGTTTTTGACAAAGGTACGTGAATATTTACATACATAAGTTGAATTCTACTACATAATCGATTGAAATTACTCTCTTGACATAGTGATACTCCCTTTCACTATCTTCCATGACACGTTCTTAATAGCCATAATCGAGTCAATATCAAAATGTCATACTCCAAGCAAGTATTCAAGGTAGTGTATGTTTATATTCATTAAATCTCACAATTTTATAGGTAAAAGATATATAATTTGAAGACTTGCATGCTCAAGGCTACTCCGATTAAACCTAGTGAGTTAAAACTAGTATCTGTCACACTTTTTTTTCCCCTCATGGTTGATCCCTCTTTCTCATATATATATATAGAGAGAGAGAGAGGGAGAGAGAGAGAGAACACAAAAGAGAGAGGTTAAAAGGTCCCCTACTGTCCCAACCTTAAAAATTATTAATATTCCTAACAAATGTATATGGAAAAACTCACTAACCTGTTTGCAAAACTTCATGCCGTGATAATATTCAATTTGCATCACTTGGGACCACTATTTTTTTTTCTTTTTTCTTTTTTCTTTTATAATAATCAAAAGAAAAATTATAGAATATGATAAAAGTATCCCAGCAATCCTCCCCTCCTATTTAAACTCCTCTTCGTTATCCTTTCTTCTCAACATGGAGCCTAGCATTGCTCTTTCTATAGCTAGCAAAAGACTTTATATATAGGGCTCTCCCTGTGTATAGTTATAGTCTTTCATGGTGTTTTTCAGGTTCAATTGTTGTTTTTAAGGCATCAAGGAAGTGTTTATTGTTTTTATTTCTTCATTTTTGGTACTCCACCATCAGATGAAGCTGCCAGCATGATCTTAATTCCCCTTCTTTTTTTAATTGAGGGATCAAATCATGTGGCAGTTTCATCTGTTGCTACTAGCACAATATCCAAAAAAAAAACCTAATTTCTCTCAAAATGAAACCCTAATTCTGACTCCTTTCTTTTTTGCTAACACCGGTACACCACCATTCATGTTTTCTCTCAATCCCTAGAAATGGGTGGTCATTGAAAGTTTCCAAGAGAGCTTTTCATAAAATTGTTCATTATTATTAACTAAAGAACTGAACTTAAATAGAGAAAACGATCTTAATCCTAATTGGGAAAATAGTTCCCTTATTCTAATAAACTACTAAAACATAAGGGAAAATAGTTCCCTTATTCTAATAAACTACTAAAAGATAAAATAAAAATATTCCTAAAATATGAATAAAATTTATCTACCTAAATAAGATTTATCTACCTAAATAAATTTAAAATATATACATATTTCAACATCCTCCCTCAAGTTGGTGCATATATATCAATCATGCTAAACTTGCTTACAAGAAAATCAAAACTTGTCTTAGAGAGCCCTTTGGTGAGTATGTCAGCAGTCTGTTGTTTTGAAGGAACAAACGACATGCACACTTGGCCTTCTTCAATCTTCTCTTTGATAAAGTGTCTATCAATCTCAACATGTTTAGTTCTGTCATGTTGGACTGGGTTGTGAGCAATACTAATGGCAGCTTTGCTATCACATTACAACTTCATTGTTGAAGTTATTGGTTTCCTCAGCTCTTCCATAATTCTTTTTAACCACATCATTTCACAAATGCCTTGAGCCATTGATCTAAACTCGGCCTCTGCACCACTTCTTTCTACAACACTTTGTTTTTTGCTTCGCCAAGTCACAAGGTTTCCCCAAACAAATGTACATTATCCTGATGTAGATCTTCTATTTGTTGTTGAGCCTGCCCAATCTGCATCTGTATAAGCTTTAATTCCTCTTTGTTTGGATTTCTTGAAGAATAAGCCCTTTCCAGTGAACTCTTCAAGTATCTTAGAATTCAAACACTGCTTCTTCATGTTCCTCCATTAAAGAGTGCATAAATTGACTCACTAAGCTCACTGCAAAAGCTATGTCTGGCCTTGTATGTGATAAGTAAATTAACTTACCAACTAATTTTTGGTACTACCATTTATCAACTAATCGACCTTTTTTATTTCTGAATTTTATATTTGGATCAATTGGTGTGTCAGTTGGGCGGCAACCACTCATCCCAGCCTCTTTTAAAAGACCAATCACATATTTTCTCTAAGAGACCACAAGACCCTTCTTTGATCGAACAACTTCCATTCCAAGAAAGTATTTCAAAGGACCCAGGTCTTTGATCTCAAACTCCAATGCTAGATGCTCCTTGAGACGCCTTATTTCATCCATATCATCTTCTGTAAGAATGATATCATCGACATAAACTATAATAACTGCTATTCTACCTTTTTGTCAATGTAGATAGAACATTGTGTGATTAGCTTGCCCTTGTGAGTAACCTTGTTTTTTAACAACTTGAGTGAACCGTTCAAACCAATCTTGAGGAGACTGCTTTAGACCATACAAAGATTTCTTGAGTTTATATACTCGAGTTCCAAATTTTTCTTCAAAACCTGGAGGAGGATCCATGTAAACTTCTTCTTTAAGTTTCCCATTTAGGAAAGCATTCTTCACATCTAGCTGCTGTAAAGACCAATCAAGATTAACAACAATTGATAAAAGAACTCTAACGGAATTTAATTTGGCTACTGGAGCAAATGTTTCAAGATAATCTATCCCGTATGTTTGAGTGTACCCTTTAGCCACCAACCGGGCTTTGTATCTATCTAAAGATCCATATGATTTGAATTTGGTTGTGAACACCCATTTACAGCCCATTGTTTTTTTCCCTACAAGTAATTCCATTGTTTCCCATGTACCTGTTTTTTCAAGAGCGCGCATCTCCTCTAAAATAGCCTCCTTCCACTCAGGAACCTGTAAAGCGTCTTTCACATTTTTGGGTATTTTTACAGTATCGAGACACGAAACAAAGGTTGAGAATGTCGAAGACAAGGCTTTATAGGATACAAAGTTAGACATGGGATATTTGACAATATTTCTAACACCTTTTCTTTTGGCAATTGGAATATCTAAATCAGAAAATTCATTGGCTGGATTATAAGCTTTACTTGGACTTTTGAAAGGATCTTGCGGGTCAGATTCTTGGTGATGACTCTGGTGGATTCCACTTTCTTGATTTCGATTTCTTCTTGAGTAAACAATTAACTTCTTTGTTTGTTCTTTATTCTCATGACCAGACTCTATACCTTCATACTCCTTATCATTAACATTAACATCATTAATTTCTGTGTTAATCATAAATTCGGCTTCCTCATTATTAGAATCCTTATGTTGTATATTCCTAGTCTTTTCTTGATCAATTATAGAATCTTCCTTAGTATAATTCCCTCCCTGAAGATTAGAATCAAAATAAGATTGTGTTTCAACAAATGTGACATCCATGGTAACAATAATCTTCCTATCAATTGGATCATAACATTTGTAACCTTTTTTTATTAGAAGCATAGCCAACAAAGACACATTTTTTTGTTCTAGGATCTAGTTTACCTTGGTTGTGAAGATGAACAAAAACACTACATCCAAAAACTCAGAGGGATAAATCTGTGATCAATTTAGAGTTAGGAAAGTTATCTTTAAAGAGACGAAAAGGAGTCCTATAGTTTAAAGTTTTACTGGGCATTCCTATTAATAAGATATGTAGCTGTTAACAAGGCTTCGCCCCAAAGATAACGTGGTACCCGACTAGTGAACATCAAGGCTCTAGTTACTTCCAAAAGATATCGGTTTTTTCTTTTTGCAATCTCATTTTGTTGTGGTGTATTTGTACAAGAACTTTGGTGGACTATTCCATATTTGTTTAAGAAAACAACTAATTGATCACTAAAAAATTCCCCACCATTGTCAGTCTGAAATACTTCTATTTTCACACTAAATTGTGTTTCCACCATAGCATAAAAAGACTGAAACACATTTTTAACTTCAGCCTTATCTTTTAATAAAAACACCCAACAAAATCGAGTATGATCATCAATAAATGTGACAAACCAACATTTTCCTGAAAAATTTGAGACTCTTGAAGATCCCCAAACATCACTATGAATTAACGAAAAAGGTTTGGAGGCCTTATATTTTTGAAGTGGAAAGAATGACCGATGATGTTTAGCCAATTCACAAAATTCATAATGATATGAAGAAGGACTTTTATTTTTAAATAGATTAGGTAACAAATATCTTAAATTGTAAAAATTAAGATGTCCAAGCCTATAATGCCAAATCATAACCTTATCAAAATCAGAAACAGAATTTAAACATAAAGTAGTTGTTGGTTGACAAAATCAGAAACAAAATTTAAACATAAAGTAGTTGTTGGTTGACTTAGATGGTCGTCTTCAAGAAAGTAAATTCCACTAAATTTTTTAGCATTGCCAATCATCCTCCTTGAGACCATGTCCTGAAACTTACACATAGAGGAGTCAAATATAACATGACAATTTGAGGACTGGGATAATTTACTGACCGATATGAGATTACAAGCTAGATTTGGCACATATAAAACATCATGTAAAACCAAGGAAGACGAAATTTTAACAGTGCCTTTCCTGGCTTTGCCGAGAAGGACCCATCTGCTACTTTGATTCTTTTTGTTTCCTGCGCAAGGTGTGTAAGTTGAAAAAAGAAAATGACTACTAGTCATGTGATCACTAGCTCTAGAATCAACGATCCATGTGTTTGTTATACAAGGCTTGACACTGAAAAAAATAGAAAAATCAATACCTAATTGGGAAAAAGAGGAAGAAGGATTATTGGATGAGTTAGTTATAGAAGAATTCATCCGAAATTGTGGTGATTGAAAAAACTTGTATAGATGCTCTAATTGTTCCTTAGTGAATGGAGACCCTTCTAGAGAACTTTGGCCCTCATAATTTGCATTAGTTGTTTGGAAAGCTCTGCTATCCCCTGATTGTGAACCACGACCATTGCCACTCTTTTTCCTTCTATTTGTCAGTTTCTCATGGAGCTTCCAACACGTTTCTCGAGTGTGCCAATATTTTTTGTAGTGATCGCACCAAGGTTTAACCATGATGTTACTAGAGATTTAACCTAGCTCGGATGCTATGAAAGTTTCCAAGAGAGCTTTTCATAAAACTGTTCTATTATTATTAACTAAAAAATTGAACTTAAATAGAGAAAACGGTCTTAATCCTAATTAGAAAAATAGTTCCCTTATTCTAATAAATTACTAAAAATAAAATAAAATATTCCTAAAATATGAATAAATTTTATCTACCTAAATAAATTAAAATATATACATTTCAACAGTCATATCTAAACCTCTTTGTACAAATTCAGGGTTATTTGGATTTATAGGGTTTCCTTAATTTATCTAACATGTATACAGTTGAAAATCTTTTGCTTTATATGTATGTATATATATATATATATATATATGTTAAAATTTTTCCTTTGAAACTTTTAGACTTGAAATTTGGGTGTCTCTGTGCAGTTTCCATGATTTCAAGATCCCTGACCACTGCTTTAGTGATTGAGCCTTCTCTCAGTCTCTGGTATTATCTTTAAACCACAATAAAATTTGATATCTCAGTATATCTATTGGTTTTGTTTCTACTGTATGATAAGCTGTTTGTTTAGGGTTTTTCATGACATATGTATGCTTGCTCCTCAATTCTTTCGGAGCCGAACATTTCGTTATAATTCTATAAGGGATATCATAAACACACAGCCTTTTCATTTCGTTATAACATGTATGTATATAGGTAGGTAGGTACTGGCATAGCCAGTTCTTGTTTCTGATGTGAGGTTGGTTTATTTCAATCGATCTACATCAGATTTACAAAACCAGAGGGAGAGACATAAATTAGAGACATTAGTCCTTTTTTTGGCACTACCTGGGAATTTCATAGAGTGATGGAAACCCCTGCTGGAAAATCCAAAGATCTCCAAGGGAAATAGATAAACTCCCTAAATAAATTACAAAGAGGCCTTACTTTATGTGCCCTGTGAAGGCTTGGAAGTTGCGAAGCTGCTCTTTTTTATGCCTGAAACGAAGTCCAAAGTATCCTTTGGTAGCTTGGATCCAGCTTATTCGATTACCAATTCTCAGAGAGAAGGGAGACAGGGATAAATTTATACATTTTTATTCTGCTCTTTTTTACTAATTCACGACGTTATTTCGAACACATTACAAGATACATTACAGAATCATAGATATATACAAGTTCAGTTGAGATATGGTAATTAGCAGTAGAATGGAAAACTTATTTCATAACTGGTGAATCTAGCTAACATATCTTCTCTTTTTGGGCGTAATTATTGCTGCTGTGCTGTTTTATGCTAATTAGTTCGGGAAGGTATACCATTTTGCTTCGTGATCTTAGTACAACTTAAAAAGTCTACGAACATATTGGTAAAATAATCGAAATAAATAAAAAATTTTCCTATGGGATATAGGAGAAAATTGAAACCTGCTCCCCAATATAACTAACCATGAAGCAAAATGGAAGATCAATATTCAAGTGCTTACTTCCTTTTCTAACAAGAGAACAAAAGAGAGGTAACTTGACACTCATATTTTGGCTGCAATCTCAGTCTAAGACCCTACGAATTTACTTTCAACCTTAAAACAGGAGTGCGATATATATATTTATATTAAGAGCTATTGATGTTCATTCCAAGTACTATGTTTAATATCATTTGGAACTCCTCTGAGTATATACCAGTTCTCTTTCTCTGCCTCTCCGTGAGGGCTGCTTTAGAGAGACAAGATTCCACGCATTTCTCATTTTTCTTTTATTTTTCATGTCAGCTATCTTGATTGAAGAAAATTAAACTGAGGAATCCATTGACAACTACTCTTTATAATTATTTTCCATTTAATGATGCTCTTGGGAATTAGCCCCCATTAAATGCTAGATCTTTGTCATCATTTAATCACTGCCTTGTTTAAAGGGTATCAAAGATGGATCAACTTCACTCTGTGAAAGAGAAATATCGATAAAAGAAGTGTCCTAGGTCCCTCTTTCTCTTAGGGGAGACCTCCCCGGCTGTTGTAGTAACAAGGTGAGTTTCCCTTCACTTGAAATTGAACTCCAAAGCACTGCAGCTTTGAAAACAACATATATGACCTTATTTGATACCTTTGCCTAGGGTTTGTTTGGATCTTGCAGGAAAAGCTAAGGATGGTTTCCAATGGTGCAACACACAGGATTGAACAACAGGGAAAGGCGATTAATTCCTTTGCTTGTCAACGTCAAGCTCGTTTACAGTAAATATTGCAGGTGCACACAACCTAGAACGGGTAACAAAAATTACATCAATGTAATATCTCATGCACATGCACGTTGCGACAGTACCACTTGAACTAAAATGAAGGATGAATTAATAGTGAATATCAACATGATTTCCTCTTCCCGAGTTGGCAAGAATGATCTATATTATCCGATTCATTTACTTTCCTTGAGGTATCAATATTTAATATCTATGATCATATAATTCTTCAAATATATATAAAACTTTCTCTTAAAAATAAAATAACTTTAGCAAAAGATATAAAGAAATAAAAGATAAATGGAAAAAGAAAAAGAAAAATAGAGAATGTAACACTTCTTGTTGTCGTCTCTTTTCTTCACTTGAATCATATTTATATTACAAATGTAGGGGTCAAAGATAAAGCCGCACAAAATCAAAGATAAATAAGAGATAAATTCGTGTATATTATTTGAGTAATTTGCATTTTATAAGTCATCAAAGAGGATCACAAATACAACAAAAGGTTCATGCAAATGCTCCAAAACCATAAATAAGCTGATTATCTTAGATAAATATCTAATAGAAAAGATAAATAAACTATTTTTCTCCAATTATGAATATCTACTTTATACACTCACTGGAAAAATCTAATGGGATAAAAATCTAGTGGACAAAAAGAGTATACAATATTAACACTACACTACAGCTTCAGTAAAAACCTTTGGCAAGAAAAACAAAGGGTATAAAGCCTCAATTAAGGGATAAATAGTAAGTAGCATCCCACATCCCACATCCCACCGGGTCATCGAGTCCAAATCCAAAATGTCAAAGCTGATGCCAAAACAACTCATAATGCAATCTTTCACTTTTATATGTTATAAAATTTACATTTAAAACATTTATATAAATTCATTGGAAAAAAACCATGTTGTGAGGGCTTAAAATACATTTTTATGACAAAACCCAATTCAAGTCGTGCCTAAGAAAGTAGCGGTGAACCTTTGAAAAAGTTTTGAAAGTTAGTGATAGAATAGTGAGTGAAGTCGTGACATCGAAACAGGGGAAGTCGCAATGTCACTAGCTATCTAGTAAGGTCACAAAGTGGGATAAGTGAAGGTGTGACATTGAGGGGAGAAATCGTGACGTCAAGATTCTGGGGTAGCGACTTTACTTGGTGTACAACATCAAAACATACCAAATGGTTCTTTTAAGTCAAGCAAAATGATTCCTAAAATATGTCTAACCAAAACCAACATAGTACCAAATCATTTTGCATACAATTGACTTATATTAACACATCTAAATCAATCAAACTTATAACATTCAATACATTATACCAAAACATGCATGACTCATCCATTCATAATATATAGTATAGTTCACCAAGTGGCCTAATGTAACATCTTTTACCCTATCCAGTTGCCAAACTCGAGTAATAGAATGCTATAGATAAATATGAAACATTTACATACAAAATATAGTTCAAAATTTCAATTCAATATCAATTTACCACATATGACCATGTATAGCATGGAATTCAATCAATTTTGGGTTTAAATTGAGCTTACGAAAGCTTTAAATTAACCCAGTATCAACCAAGGATCAATTTGAAACAAATACAAAAACATAAGAAAATTTTGTAAATAGAGTTCACACAGATGTGTGAAAGGCTGAGACCATATGAGGATGAGACACACGAACGTCTTGGTAGACCGTGTAACAGACTGACCCTATGTGGGGCTGTATTCACACGGCCATGTGAACAAACCATGTAACTCACTGAAGTCGTGTGGGTAAAAGGTGTAATTTCCCAAAACTTATCACACGATCATGTCGCAAGGCCGTGTAACATGCTATGGTCGTGTGCAATTTATACATGCATAACTTCAATAGGTCACATGGTTGTGTACCAGCCTGTATAACAGCCTGATGCCATGTCTTGGAACCGTGTGTAGCGCACGGCCATGTGGCACCATAAGTGACCTACAAGTCTCAAAAACAACCTAAACCTTTTTTCATACACAAGCATGATCTAAAGCATAACAAACCTACATAAAAACCTGCATATGATACACTAATATATCAACCAAAATACCACATTCAAACCATACCAATATGCTTCAAATGACACCTCAACATAATCAACCTAACATACATCATTTAACCATTTAAAAACATCTTGAAATAGCTCAATATCAACCACAAAAACATGCACTAAAACTTACCAAATTATTTCAAGTTCAACACAAGCACACCATCCATTTCTTTCACAACCATTTACCTACAAAACTCATCTCATAGCAAATCACCTACTCACCATTTAAATTGTAACACCCCGTACCCGAGACCGTTGCCGGAGTCGAACACGAGGTGCTAACAGACATAATACATTTATTTTCACAGTTCATTTGAAAATTTTCCAGACAAGCTGGTTACTGCATCACTGTCGCCTTAAAAATCATATCTTGAGTTTCAAAACTCGAAAACCAGTTTCGTAAATTTTTCCTGAAACTAGACTCATGTGTTCATATACAAATTTTTTTCTAGAATTTTTGGTCGAGCCAATTAGTACAGTTTATTAGTTAAAGCCCCCCTATTTCAGGGTTCAACTACACTGACCTTTGCGCATTACGACTTGGATATCTCCCTGTACAGGGCTTCAATACTGATGCCGTTTGTTTCTAATGAAACTAGACTCAACAAGGAATCTATACATATAAGGCATGACTTCTAATTATCTCTGGTTAATTTATAATGAATTTCCAAAGTTGGAATAGGGAATCCAGAAACCGTTCTGGCCCTGTTTCACAAAAACTTTAACATCTTATAATATACTGTTCATATGACCGTTCCGTTACTTTCCTATGAAAATAGATTCATCAAGGTTCTATTACATAATTTATTCACTATTTAACTCCATTCCTACTATTTTTAGTGATTTTTCACATCCACATCACTGCTACTGCCAGCATCAGCCTTTAGGGTAAACTTTACCTATTACATAGTTTCCATGATTCAACTAGCCCTTTAGCAAATATAGCACAAAATATGATCATGATTAACCATTCCAATGGCTAATCGTTCCCAAACATTTCCATACCTCTTAATGAACATCATACAAGACGATTATAATATTAAGCTCAAAGTGTATATAAGCCATTTTCGCATGGCTATCCAAATTTATACAAAACCAAAGGGTCCATGACCAACAACAAAAAGGGTAGTCCTATACATGCCATTTCAAAGTTCAACCAAAAGTGTACCAAAAGGGGCTTTGATAGTGTGGGAGACTTCGACTTCAATAATCCCGAGTCCGATAGCTGACGAACCAAAATCTATAAAACAGAAATTCATAGAACGGAGTAAGCATTTAATGCTTAGTAAGTTTTGAGCAATGAAATTAAGCACAATTGAAGTATGGCATTCATATAACTAAACGGATAATTCCATATATACATATTCTCAAATCATTCCTACTTCACATTCCAACCCCTATATTCATACATAAGGGATCATCTTAGTCAAAGGCCGGAAGCTCATTACTCGACTGAGCGAATAATATTCGAAAGAAATCAACTATTCCAATGCATATACGAAACATACCTCATTGTTGGGATTTTACGAGCGTATTAATTGAAATTATTACAGCAAGATCGCTCATTCCCAAATCACGTACCTTCGAAATTTAACCGGATATAGCTACTCGCTCAAATGCCTTCGGGACATAGCCCGGTTATAGTAACTCGCACCAATGCCTTCGGGACTTAGCCCGGATTTGGTAACTCGCACAAATGCCTTCGGGACTTAGCCCAGAATTAGTAACTCGCACAAATGCCTTCGGGACTTAGCCCGGATTTGGTAACTCGCACAAATGCCTTCGGGACTTAGCCCGGTTATTATCCGAATATCCATACACATATCAATAAATCATGACACATCTATATTTCATTTTCATAACTAGGATTCAATCACAAGTCGCTTATCGAGCATAATCATTTTCGGCTCAATAGCCACATACAAAGAGCATGATTTTGGTTTGCTTAAAACATGATCTAATCAAATCATAATCTAAGTTCCATTACTCAAAACTTACCTCGGATGTGGTCGAACGTTTTCATGCTATTCGATAACTTTTTCCTTTCCCTTATCCAACTGTGGTCCTCTAAGCTCTTGAGCTAATTCAAACAAATTTAACTTATTAAAGTCTCATTATGCGAGCTTATGGCGAATATGACAAGGAGCTTGATAGGTCATATGGCCACCTTTTAGCTCAAATACACAATGGTCATGCGATTTTTAATCACATTAAGCAATTTAACACAATTCATTTGAACATCAAAAGAGAACCTCAAGGTACTTAGCCCATATATACATTAGGCATTAAAGTCACATATATATATGGAAATCATGAATCAAACTCAACATTTTAGCCCCCACTCTCTTTTAGCCGATTATCTAAGCCAAGATAAAAGCATCAATATGCTTGCCTCTAACCGAACACATGCAACACCAACCTATCTCATGTGGCCGAATATACATGTCTAGGTTGGGGCCGAGTATATGCTTAATACTTCCTACAAATATGGTTATTTGTATTGACTACATACCATTTTGTTTCAAATTCAAAACTCGGCTAATACACATATACACACTAGTAAATCAAACACTAACATTTGCACTTCACCTTACTACCATTTCTCATCTAAATAACGTGAACGACAACCACATTTCTCTTCTACTTCCTACCATGGCCGAATGCATCACAACACCATACCATTTCAATTTTGGTCATGGTTAAACAAAGAACTTAATGCCTCACTCAAAAATGCTAAAAAGAAGATTCAAGAGTCATCAATCCACCATCACATGCATCATTACGAAGCTTCATTTTTAGCATGGAAATGACATCAACACCAATCCACCTTAGCCGAATATCATCTCCATGACATAGCAAAGATTTGAACCATGGGCTAGTTAGAACTCAAGCTAACAACTAAAAACATGCATGAGTCTCATGGCACAACATCAAACATACCTTATCCTAGACACAAGTATGGCCGAACCTTTTCCTAATCCTCTTCCAAGCCAAACATGAAGCAAGAGCTCCTTCCTTCTTCCTTAGAACTTTCGGCCAAAAGAAATGAAAAAGGATGGACACTTTTTTTTCTTTTTTTTCACCATATTCCCTTTCATTATTTTATTACCATGCTCCTTATTTTATTTTTCCTAACATACATCACTAACATAACATGTTTGTGACATGTTTCCACCTATAGCATGGCCGGCCACTATGCTTTAATTTGGCTAATTTGACATGCAAGGACAAGCACTTTCCCACATATATTAATAGGCCTCTTTAACACTTGCCTAGCATATTTCTAAATTGTCTCACATAAGTCCCTACTAATAAATTTCACATACACTGACCAAATTAAAGTATGGAACTACCACACAAGCATTTACGCACATCATAAACACAGAATATAACCTTTAATTATTTATAAGTCTCGGTTTCGTGGTCCCGAAACCACTTTCTGACTAGGGTCAATTTAGGGCTGTCACATAAATCATTAAGCATACATGCCAAACTATTTAACATTATAACATTAAGATGACCATTGCCATCATACACATATATAAACATATACACACATGACTCTCAAAATTCCAACGAAATCCAAAATATAATATTGTATAACCATATAAAACGCTTAAGAACATGCTATGATCGAACTGAAAACATCACCAACACTTGAGTTTGGGATTTGCCACTAGATGCTGAAGTTAACGATGGAATAAAAAAGAACCTAGCTTGCGCACGAAAAACAAAATCGTACATTGAGTATAACTCAATGGTATTTCTATAATCCAAATATTAAAACATAACATAAATCATTTAAAATGCATAACTTAAAAATAAATAGTGATATGCAATTAACATATCAATTATACGATTTCTCACATCCTTTGATAAAATCTAACACAATTTACTAACATTAAGACATGGCAAATCCACTTCATAATTATTTGATATCTCAATTCATAAGGTATCACATTCCATCTTAATTTCCAAATTCATGTATTCAATGAACATAACTATTAATGTTTCAACTCATTTCAAATGAATATTCCATTTCACATTTCACTTTTATTTCTTATCCGTTTGCCATTTCAATATCAAATATTACATCTCATATAGATTTTTCAATCTCATGGATTGGAGGACTTATTCATCAAAATTATTTCAATTATGAATATTAAGTTTTTACCATTTATCTCCCTATTAACTTGACTCGAACTCGGATGGATACATGAATCCAACCAACACACCATTTTGATACCCAGTTCCTTATCAGATAAATCCGAAATAAATAGTTGCACCAACGCTTCTCAATAAGTTTGATACCCAATGTCTCATTGTTATAGCCAAAGAAATTTGGAACCTAGTGCCTTATCAACTCATAGTCAAGGTAACCCTATACTTTTCCTATCCGATGGTATACGAACTATATCCGATTCTGCCCGAACAATTAATAGGGTATTCATTACTCATTTCATTATCAACCAATATCTTAATTCACATGAATTTTCATCATGAATTCATTTATTGATACATATGTCAACATAAATCATCTCAATATATAATCAATTTCACAATTATATAAACATACACATTTTTCACATATATTCAATTTAGTCCTCATGAACATTATTTGATTCAAATCAATCTAGTACAACTCATTATAACAAAATGTCTCACTTTATGTTCTTACCATGCAGAAACAAGTCAATATGTAGCAATTACAAAGTAGTTTGGATTATAGAAACACAAACTGTAAACTCCAAGCTATTTGTCGACGACTTTGTCTTTTCTTTTCTTTGTCGAAGAATCTGAGTCGACGTTGGCTATAGATTAAGAAAAACATACAAAATACTCAATAAACAAACAATTTCACATTTAATTTCTAATTTAAGAAACTTTTTCATTGTATTCAATTTAGTCCCTAAAATCGGGACTAACATAATTTTCAATTCTTACCTCAATTTTCATTTCGATTTTACTATAGTCTTTATTAGAGCTTTTATTTCTCACTTTTACCACAAATTTAAAAATTTGTAGACTTTAGTCCCTAATAAACAAAATCATTAGTTGACTTTGCAATTTAGTCCTTTTTCAAATATGAACTTAAAATATATCAAATTGATACCTAAAAAGTTCAACTATTCAACAATAATAATGTCCTCAATCTTTAACAATACTGAAAAATACTACATAGGCCAACTAGCCTAATTTCCCGGGATTCCAAAAACATAAAAATTACAAGAAAATAACTAAATTGCACTAACCAATTTTGTTGCCAAAATCTTCAAAACCCTTAGGACCGTCAAGCTTTTCTCCATTCACTTAGGTTTTGCATGAAACAAATAGGGAGAGAATGTGTTTTACTTTATTCAATTCCACTAAGCATGTTTATTTATTTTATTTATAATTTTATAACATTTTCAACATTTAAAATCGATGATATCGTCCACCCTTATTAAAACATTGGTTTAATTACTTTATAAGTCCTTTAATCTTATTCTAATTAAAGATTCCTTAAGAATTGAACTTTTAACACTTTTACAATTTAGTCCCTGATCCGTAATTAAACATTAATTCGAAAAATTACCTAATCAAAATTCAATTCGCTTCTAATATAACTTTGTAAATATTTAATAATATATATGAGTCTGGTTTACAAAGAAAAGGTTCAAAAATCATACTTTTTGGTAGCACTAACTTTTGAGTCATTACAATTCTTCCCCATAAAGAAATATTGTCCCAGAAATTTACTTGAAAATACGTGGGGATATTGGGACTTCATCGTCTCTTCTAGTTCCTAAGTTGCTTCTTCCACACTATGATTACGCCACAAGACTTTCATGAGTAGAACGTGTTTATTTCTTAACTCTTTCACCTCGTGAGCTAGAATTTCAACCAATTCTTCCTTGTAAGACAAGTCGGGCTAAATTTCAATTTCTTATATCGAAATAACATGAGACAGATCCAACTGATATCTTCTAATCATCGATATGTGAAATACATCATGTATCTTTTGTAATTCAACCGATAATGCTAACTAATACGCAAATGGTCCAACCTTTTAGTGATTTCATATGGTCCAATAAATTAAGGACTCAATTTTCCCTTTTGGTCGAATTGTAGAACTTTTTTTCCTCGAAGAAACTTTTAAAAACACTTTATTGCCCACAAAAAAACTCAAAATCTCGATGTTTCAGATCCGTGTACGATTTCTACCTATCAACCACTACTTTCAATCTATCTTTGATCGCTTTAACTATATCTTTCATTTCTTGAATCAATTTTGGTTAGCAATCAGGTGTTCTACACCTTTAACTGTAATGCTTTGTATAGAGCCATTTGAACGCTTGACTAGATACTATTATTATACACAAAATCAGTCAACGATAAATAATGTTCCCAGCATACTTCAAAATTAATTATGCAGACTCGAAACATATCCTCCAAAATCTAAATAACTCGCTTCGATTGTCCATCTGTTTGCATGTGAAAAGCAATGCTAAAATTTAGTTTCACACCTAAAGATTCATGTAACTATCTCCAGAATCTTGAGGTGAATTGGGGGTCCCGATAAAAAATAATTGACATAGGTACTGTATCAGTCCGTTTTCAGTGAAATCAAAACAGTGGTTTCGGGACCACAAATTTGAGTTAGAAAGAAAATTTATTTTAATAATGTTTCATGGTCTGTATTATAATTGGAAAGATGTATGAAAATTCTGATAAGAAAATTTTACCGATTTCATGTTTAGTTGAGGAAATGACCAAATTGCATAAAATGCATAAAATGTAATATGGAATAATGATAAGGAATATATATATATATATATATATATATATATATATACACACACACATATATATATATATATATATATATATATATATATATATATATATGGCCGTGTGAGCTACACGAGCTGACCATATGGGCGTGTGACTCTTGCACCTAAGAAAAATTTTGAGATTTCACGAAAAATTTTATGTGATCCTAGTTTAGTCCCGACTTGATTCTAATATGTATCTTGGGCCTTGAGGACCCATATAAGGGACATTATGATTGATTGTAATTGATTATCAGAAATGAATAATAAATTACATAAATTAATTGTAATTGAACTGTAAACTCTGGTAATGCTCTGTAACCCTGTTTAGGCGATAGATACGGGTTAGGGGTGTTACATTTATTGGTATCAGAGCTACGATTTAGCGATTCTCAGACTAATATAGCAAGTATGAGTTTAGCTATACATGCTATTATATAATTTCTGATAGTGTGATAACTCCTGACCATTTTAAATGTATTTTTCATATAGTAATTTCATCCAACTAGGCTAGAGCTGAATCTGAGGAAGTTGAGAGCACTACTCAAGCTTCTGTACAAAGAGCTGCATCTAGTAGTAGTAGAAGGCCCGTATCTGATGCTGAAGTGAGGAGGCAAAAGAAGCCTTCTTTCAAATGATGAATGAGTGGTTTACAGGATTTTTAAGAACAAATCCTATTGTACAACAACCTCCCCTTCTGCTCCTCAACCGGTTCTTGACATGCCACAAGGTGCTGAACCTGTTAGAACTGGTAAGCCTTCAGTAGATAAAATTCAGAAATATGGGGCAGACGAATTTAGGGCTATTGTCAAAGATGATCTGGAAAGGGCTAAATTTTAGTTGGAAAACACTATCAGGGTTTTAAATGAATTATTATGCGCACCAGCTGAATGCGTAAAATGTGTTGTATCATTGTTAAAAGAAAAAGCTTACCAGTGGTGGAATGCCATAACTTCTATTGTACCGAGAGAAAATGTTACATGGGAGTTTTTCCAAACAGAATTCAGAAAGAAGTATATTAGCCAAAGAATTCTAGATAAAAAAGAAGAAGGAATTTTTAAAGCTCAAACAGGGAAATATGACAGTATCTAAGTATGAATGAGAATTTTTTAGATTGAGGATGTATGCCAGAGGATGGGTTCCGATTGAAGCTGATATGTGCAAACGTTTTGCAGAAGCATTAAATGAAAACATCAAACTACTTGTAACAGCCCGATTTAGGGCCTAGTTGGAACAGCGATCTCGGGATCACCAATTCAATGTTAGGAAAATTATTTTATTATTATTTTTATGTATTATCATGTTTTTAAGAGCACGCGAAAAATTTGGTGAGCCATTTTAGCATTTGGAAGCCTAATTGAGAAAAAAGACTAAATCACATAAAGTGCAAAAGTCTATTGATAGCTAAAGGTGTTAAATAGCTAGAGAATAAAAATTAGGGGTCTTTAAAGAGCAATTAGACCCTTTCCTAAGAGATTGGTAGGCCATAGGGAACAAATTGGTCAAAAAGTCAAAGGTTTAGGTGGTTTGGTAACTTAATTGAATTAAAAAAAGAAAGATGATATCATCCTACTTCCCCACTTCTTCTTCACTGATTTTTTAGCCATTTTTAGGGGGTTTTGATCTTCTAAAATTTTAGAAACTTATTGCTCTTGCAAGTAAGTGTTTTACATATTTTTTTCTTGATGATTTTTACATTTTTAGACCCCTTGAAGCATGAGCTTTCAAATGAGGGGACTATCTTGCATAATGGTTAATAGTGTAGGGTTTTGCCATGAAATCATATGTGTAGTTTTCTGAAACTTCATGGAAGAAAATAAGTCTTGGGTGTCTTATAAACATCTTCTACGAAAGGTGTTAGCACGAGAACACCTAAAAAGACCATTTTGCACAAGTTGAAAAATAGTTGACAAATGTGTGAAGTAGTGGTAATTTGGAGTTGCTACAAGAGTAAAAGAGGTTCGGCTAGGCTTAAGAGATGAAGAAATTCAATAAAAATCAATTTTTGAGCCTAAGGGTAAAATGGTTATTTTGTTAAGGTCTAGGGGCAAAATGGTCATTTTACCAAAGAAGTAAATTTTCAATTGCCTAATTTTATTTAGTGATTAGATAAGTGTATTTTTCTATTATAGATCAAGAAATACCGAATTCGAACCTAGACTGAGGGAAAACCAAGCAAATCGACTAAATCGACTAGTCGCCACATTTTGTAATTTGAGGTAAGTTGTATGTAAATAATACAACTACATTGTTAATTATATGTTTTTCAATTATTACAACATAAATTGCTTGATTGTGAAATTTAGATTGTATAATGATAAATGAGATAGTAGAATTTTCGTTAGAACCTTAGGAAGTAAATCAGATATTCATGCCATGACATTTGGGTCATTCGTGTGTGAGCTAGTGTAAGACATGTCTGGGACATGCATCAGCCACATTATGAGAGCCAGTGTAAGACCATGTCTGGGACATAGCATCTGCATTGAGACGAGGGCTAGTGTAAGACATGTTTGGGACATGCATTGGCCTCAAGACGTAAGCCAGTATAAGACATGTCTGGGACATGCATCGGCTACGAGAGGATAATCAGTGTAAGACCGTGTCTGAGACATGGCATCGACTTAAGATATGAGCCAGAGTAAGACCGTGTCTAGGACATGGCATCGGGACCTTACCCTATGCTTGAGGCTTATGTAATATCCGGTAGTATTCCAAATGGTTCAACGGTGAAAGTTATGTTCTTAAGCTAATGAGGAAAGTATAACCATGTTGTGAGTGGAACAGGTACTTAATTGGTACGTATGAGATATGAGCTCAATATATAATATGTGACTCGTATGAATGGTAATGAGTAAGTTATGCTTATGCCTAACTTGGTGTTATGAGCATGTTGACTATTGATAAATTGTTGTTGTATACTTACTTTTTTTGCAACTTACTAAGCTTTATGCTTACTCCCTCTTCTTTTTCTTATAGTGCCACCTAGTTAGCTCAAGGATCAAAAGAAGTCAGAGATATCGATCACACTATCAATCGAAGTATTCGGTATAGTTTGATTTATATTTTTTAATATGACATGTATAGACGATTAGACTTGTGGTTTGCGTGTTTGTAATTTGGCTACATGTGTTGGCTTGGGAAAAATTTCTCATTTTGTATTAAACCTTGAATGATGGCTTATATTCATTTTGATATATGCAAATGGTGTTATGTTCATGGATGAGTAGAATGCATAAATGAAATGTTGTCTATTGGGCTGATTTTATTGTATGAAATAGTCTTGAACTAGTTTTAGTTGCTTTTGTGTAAGTAAGGGTGGCAAAGAGGCTTGGTGAATAACCTAATTTTGTCTACACGGGTAGACACACGGGCGTGTGTCTAGGCCGTGTGTGACATATGGCCAGCCCCATAGGTGTGTGGTCCGGCCATGTGCCCTCTACACATAAAAATTTTAAGTCAGTATGCATGATAATAAACACAAGGGTAGAGACACGGCCATGTGTCTCAGCCGTGTGAAGGGCATGACCTAGCACACGGTTGTGTGCCTTGGTCGTGTGGTATTTTGGGGTTGCTGACTTCAGAAATAGAATGTCCATGTTTTTGTACACGAGCTAGGACATAGGTGTGTCATGGCCGTGTGAAGGACATGGGCCAGGCACACGGACGTGTGCCAGGCCGTGTGAAAGCCCCTGTAGGTGTGCATTTAAAATAAATTCCACATGAGTGGAGAACATAGGAGTGTCCCTATATTGCTTAGGCCGTGTGAGCCACACGGGCCATCAACATGACCATGTCGAATTGGCCACACGGGCGTGTACCCCGTTCACATGGGCGTGTGCCCCTATGTCAAGTGACATTTTTCTGTAGTTGGCAAAAATACCTGAATTGGTTTCGAGTGATTTACGATGTGTGTTTTGGGCTTCAAAGGCCCATATTAAGGATATGTTGATATGTTTGAGAAAGTTTTAAATTTGTCCAAGTCTTGGAGACTCGAAAATAGTTGTAAGCACGAGTTTAAGTGAGGTAACACCTCGTATTCCGTCATGGTATATGATACAGGTATAGGGTGTTACATTTAATGCTATCAGAGCTATTGTTTAGTTAGTTCTAAGACTAGCCTAGCGAGAGTACGAGTCTAGCTATACATGCCATAAGTGTATATTGATAGTGTGACGACTTCTGACGATTATAAATTATGTTTTTATATAGTAAATGGATCCTGATAGAGCCACGGCAGATGAAATGGAGAGTAATGCGCCGGCTCTCGCTGAAGGACCGTGCCAGTAGAGAGTGAGCCCATGACTATGAGCCAAGGAAGAGGGGCTAGAGAAGCCTATATCCAAATGATGGATGCTTCGTATACGGAGTTCATTCGTGTGAACCGGAACACTCCACCTCCTCCACCTCCTCCACCTCCTCCGATTCCTCAGTATGCCCCGATAACTTTGCAAGGCGCAGACGTGTTTAGGAGAGAGAAGCCTCCGGTAGACAAGATCCAGAAATAAGGGGCTGAGAAATTTTGAGCTAACATAGATGACGACCCAAAGAAAGTAGAGTATTGGTTAGAGAATACCAACAGAGTGCTTGATAAACTATCGTGCATACGTGAGGAGTGCGTGAAGTGTGCAGTGTCGCTCTTGCGAGATTCGGCCTACCAATGGTGGAGCACTCTCATGTCTGTAGTATCGAGAGAGAGAATAACTTTGGAATTCTTCCCGGAAGAGTTCCGAAAGAAGTATATTAGTCAGAGGTTTATAGACCAAAAAAGGAAAGAATTTCTAGAGTTAAAGCAAGGCTGTATGACAGTAGCAGAATATGAACGTGAGTTTGTGAGGCTTAGCAAGTATGCGCCGGAGTGCGTATCTATAGAAGCCACCATGTGCAAGAGGTTTGAGGACGGCCTCAATGAAGATATCTGAGTATTTGTTGGCATCTTAGAGCTACGAGAATTTGTAGCACTTGTTGAAAGAGCCTGTAAGGTCGAAGAGTTGATTAAAGAAAGGAGGAAAGCGACTTTTGAGTCACAGGATACAAAGGAAAGATAGATGGGGAAGTCACATCAGTCCTCATCAAAAAGATCAAGAGAGTTCATGACCCGATCGAATACTTCGGTAGGGTTCTCGAATAAAAACAAAATAAAAAAGAACACGACATCTAGAGCCCAGACCGCTTCTGTAGCGAGTGTCGGTAGTGCTTGGCCAAATAGGCCTGAATGTTCACAATGTGGTAGGTGTCATTTCGGCGAGTACCGAAGGAATGAAAGGGGTTGTTTCAAGTGTGGATCATTAGAAAATTTCATCCGAGATTGTCCCGAAATGGAACAGAGAGAGAAACAACAAGAAGGGAAAACAAGTAGTGCTCTTTTGAAGGGTAGATTACAAAAGAACCTCGGAAGTGGGACTAGTGTAACACCTCTTATCCGTATCCAAGGCCGAAACAGGGTACGAGGCATTACCAGACTTAACCATATACATAGATGCAAACTGAGCCATAAAATTTCATTTAATTCAAAACTTTTCGAACACATGCATAGACTCATATTCAAAGATATATAACGTGGCATAAATGAGCACTTACACATCCATAATCATGCAATAACATGTCATTCACTTTAAACATATTTGCTTACCATCCTGTATATAATATACATTCTTACATTAACTAGAACTAGACATGTTAAATCTTACTCTCATTTTATACCATCATAATGTAGTTACCAATTTGTCCATTAAACATCCATATTCAAGGCAACATTACTCATTTCCATTTAATTCATGATCCACTGGCCTGCATTTAACTTACCTGATGTATTACCAATCATGCATAACAAACAAAGTTAACTATATCATCACATCAAAACATAGGACATGGCATGATTAATTAAAATTACAAACCATAATGGATAAGGACCACATCTCATGATCATATACGATAACACAATGCAGACCGATACGTATGGTCAAAGTCATAATAATAATACATATCACAAACCAACTTCCTATACATGCCACTCACTTGATATTTCTAATATTTGAATTAATTCTCCCAAAAATGATAGCTTGATAGTGTGATTTTGCCTCCGACGATCTCCAACCCTGAGCCGACCTCCCAAAACTGAAGAAGTAGAGAGGAGGGGTAAGCTTTACACTTAGTAAGTCCATATGAAGTTAATAAGCAATTACCCACATGTTTTTTTTAAGGTAAAACATCATAATTGTACAATTAACTCTTGTTCAGGTTAAGCTATTTTACCGAGTTACAGTTACTAATTCATTTATATCTGGAGCTACGAGACTCCAAATTAAGTTTTGTTAATTTTCCTTGAAACTAGACTCATATACCCTTATCCCATAAAATTTCTAGAATTTTTGGCTTATCCAATTAGTACAGTTTTTTCATTAAAGTTTACCCTATTTTGTTGTCCAACAGTTCCGACCTCTCTTCACTAAAAAATATTTTTCTCATATTACAGAATTTGGATAATGCTCTCATCTATCTTTCTAGAGAATAGGCTCATTAAGGATTTTCACAATATAAATTACAACCCATAATTATTTTTATACAATGTTTAATGATTTTCTCAAATCAAAACCGGGAATCACGAAGTCATTCAGACTCTGTATCACATCAATTTAAATATCTCATAATATAAATTTCGATTTCATATACTGTTTCTTCTATATGAAACTAGACTCATTGGGATTTAACTCATATTTTATTCAGCCCCTAATTCAATTTCCACAATTTATGGTGAATTTCCAAAGTTTCACCGCTGTAGTAACCCAAAACTGCCAAGGCTAAATTTACTCATTCATTACTATTATTCACCAAATCCATACAATATCATTTCATTCATAATGGTAAGAACACATAATTATGCTTAATAAGCATAAATCCATAATCTCAATGTCATCAAGTATCAAGGATTTATTCCAAATCATGTCATTTTCATAATATTCACCAAATACTATATACATCATAGATCATCACATGTCAAGGCATCACACATAAGTTTAGTGTACATACCTGTACAACTTGTAACATGACTCAAAGACATACTCACCAATGGCTTATCTCATTGGGATCATCAATGAATACTTCACCAAATTACCCGTTGAACACTCAGAATATAATCGGATACACAGAATGCATGCACATAAGTGCCATACCCACAGCTAGACAAACTCAATATAGCCTGCAGAAATTATGTAGCCAAGCTACCATGTAACTCGCCCATAAGCGAACTCGGACTCAACTCAACGAGCTCGGGTGTTCACATCCATAAGTGAACTCGGACTCAACTCAACGAGTTCGGAACTCAAATATCCTAGTGACATGTCACTTGTATCCTAATCTATTCCTAAGGTTCAAACGGGATTTTCCTCAATCACACATCTTTGCCGTCTTCCACGGAATGTCGGAACCGATACTTGGTAGCATTTCATATTTATCAAGTAGCTCACATAATTTGCATATTACTAAATAATAATCCACAAAGCATAATATTTCATGATAATAATCATCATATCATATAAATAAGATTAAATTACTTAAAATGACAATTATGTTACTACATTTACACATGAACTTACATCTCATTTAATATCAAGGCAATAACATTAAATTACATATTGCATTATTAAAAATCATATGAACTTACCTCGTATGCGAAAATGACCATTTTTACCATTTTGTCCACAACCTGATATTTTTCGATTTTAGCCCGAATTTCAATTTTTCCTTGATCTATCATTTCAAATATAGCCTAATTAGGACTCACATTATTCAAATTAACCCAAAATCATATTTTGGAAAAATTACAATTTTTCCCCTAAACTTTGTCAAAATTACATTTTTGCCCTTAGGCTCGTAAATTAAACTTCATCCTATTCATTATGTTTTATGACATGCTGATCATTTTTCCCTTCTATAGCAACATCAAATTCGCACTCTAACATATCCTTATGAACATTAGGTATTTTTACCGATTATGTCATTTGACTCGTTTTCACGTAAAATCGCTTAGTAAAAGTTGTTTAACACAATTTCAAGCTTTATATTCTACCATAAAAAATCAAAATAAACACATTTTACCTATGGGTATTTTTCCAAATATAAACCCTAGGTTAAATTATTGCTAGAATAAGCTTAACCAAGTTACCGGGATTTCAAAAATGTAAAGAACTTTAAAAACGGGGCTAGGGAGCACTTACAATCAAGCTTGGGAGTTTGAACAAACCTTAACCATGGATGCTGCTGGGAGAAATGGTTGAATGAAGAAGATGATAGCTAATTTGGCTTATTTCCCTTTTTTAATTCTTTTAATTATTAGTTTACCAAAATACCCCTAACTTAAAAATATTTTATTACACCCATTTCATGTCTATTTTTTCCCCAGCAATTAACCAATGGTCTAATTACCATTTAAGGACCCTCAATTTAAAATTTCATAACAATTGGACACCTCTAGTATGTGGAACTCAACTTTTGCACTTTTTACAATTTAGTCCTTTTGACTAAATTAAGTGCCCGAACGTCAAAAATTTTGAATGAAATTTTCACAAAATTATCCCGTGAAATCGTAGACCATAAAAATAGAATAAAAAATAAAATTTTCATTTTTAGATTTTTTGTCCCGAAACCACTGTTCCGATTAGGCCCAAAATCAGGGTGTTACAACTAGTGGTAGAGGCACACCAAGAGATATTGCGGCGAGGTCCGAGGGTAGAGTGCCTGCAAGGACTTATGCTAGTCGTGCCCGAGATGAGACAGAGTCTCCTAATGTGATCAAGGGTACTTTTTCTATCCATGAAATATCTGTTGTTGCTTTAATTGACCCGGGGTCTACCCACTCTTATATTTGTATAGAATTGTTACCTCGTATGAACATGATAGTAGAGTCAACTGAGTTTGTGAAAAAAGTGTCCAACCCTTTAGGCAGACATGTGCTTGTTGATCAAGTGTGTAGAAATTGTCATTTGAAAATTAGAGGTCATTGTTTTCCGGCTAACTTGATGTTATTGCCGTTTAATGAATTTGATGTAATCCTTGGGATGGATTGGTTGATTTCTCATAGTGTTGTAATGGATTGTAGGAGAAAAGTTATCGAACTAAAATGTGAAGACAGGAATATCCTTCAGGTTGGACCAAATGAATTGGATAAGTTGCTTGTAATAGTATCGTCTTTGATTGCTGAGAAGTATTTGAGAAAAGGATATGAGGCTTACCTAGCTTTTGTGTTGAATACCCAAGTGTCTGAGTCGAAGATTGAATCAGTACCAGTGGTTTGTGAGTTTATAGATGTGTTCCCGAAAGAGTTACCCGGATTACCCCCAGCTAGGGAAGTTGAATTTCGTATCGAGATGGTCCCTGGTAAGGCACCTATCTCAATCGCTCCGTATAGAATGGCCCCAACAAAGTTGAAAGAGTTGAAAGTACAGCTGCAAGAGTTAACGGATAAAGGTTTTGATAGACCTAGTTATTCACCGTGGGGTGTTCTAGTACTTTTTGTGAAAAAGAAAGATAGGTCAATGAGGTTATGTATAGACTATAAACAGCTCAATAAAGTAATAGTGAAGAACAAGTATCCTTTGCTAAGGATCGATGACCTATTTGATCAGTTAAAGGAAGCTACTGTATTTTCCAAGATTGACCTGAAGCCCGTATACTACCAGTTAAGAGTGAAAGAGCAAGATGTATCGAAGACTGCGTTTCAGACCAGATATGGGCATTATGAGTTCCTTTCATGCCCTTTGGTTTGACTAATGCCTCAGCGGTGTTTATAGATTTGATGAACCGCATTTTTCGGCCGTATTTGGACAAGTTCGTAGTGGTCTTCATTGATGACATACTGATTTACTAACAAGATGAGGGTGAGCATGCAGAGCATTTGAGAATGGTTTTGCAAAATTTGAGAGATAAGCAGCTTTACGCTAAGTTTAGTAAGAGTGAATTTTGGCTTAAAGAGGTCGAATTTCTAAGACACATTATATTGGGTGATGGGATTAGAGTTGACCCGAACAAGATCGCAGCTATTTTTGAGTGGAAACTGTCGAGGAATGTGACTGAAGTTCGAAGCTTTTTGGGATTGGCCAGATATTATAGATGGTTTGTAAACAAATTCTCTATGATAGCTATGCCGATGACTAGGCTGCTACAAGATGTTATGTTTGAATGGACAGAAAAGTGCCAACAAAGTTTTGAGAAATTAAAGGCTTTGTTGACCGAAGCCCCAATGTTAGAGCAACCTGAGTCAGGCAAGGAGTTTGTGATATATAGTGACGCCTCCTTGAATGGTTTGGGGTGTGTGTATATGTAAGAAGGTAAGTTTATAGCCTATGCCTCAAGACAACTTAAGCCACATGAGAGAAATTACCCGACCCATGACTTGGAACTAGCAGCTATAGTGTTCGCGTTAAAGATTTAGAGATACCATTTGTACGGTGAGAAATGCCGAGTATTCACCGATCATAAGAGTTAAGTACTTGATGACTCAAAAGGAGTTGAACCTACGGCAACGACGATTGTTAGAGTTATTAAAGGATTATGAGTTGATTATCAACTACCACCCAGGAAAGGCGAATGTGGTCGCTGATGCATTCAGTAGAAAATCATTATTTACGTTGAGAGCAATGAACGCCAATTTGGCTTTGTTAGATGATGGTTAGGTTCTGGAAGAGTTGAGAGCTAGACCGATGTTTCTACAAGAAATCCGTGAAGCCCAGAATAGTGACAAAGATTTGTAGGTTAAGAGAACTCAGTGTGAGTCGAAGATTGAATCAGATTTTTGGATTGGCACCGATGGATGTCTAATGTTCAAAGATAGAGTTTGTGTACCCAAGGACAATGATCTTATTCAGAAGATTCTACAAGAAGCGTCTGGTGGTTGTTTGTCTGTCCACCTAGGTAGTGTGAATGTAACACCCTATACCAGTAATCCATGCCGGGGTGGTGTACAAGGCATTACCTAACTTAATCTCATGCATTGAAATAACCTCAAGTCACCGAGACTCGGTCCAAGTTAAAACTTTTTCAATTTCTAATTTGAACTTCTTATTATGGGCCTACAAGCCCCAAATCGATCGTTGAAGACTACTTGAAACCATTCTGAGTCCTTAAGCCCACCTTAATAAATTTGTCTTAGCATACGCCCGTGTGGAATTAAAGTCTAATTCTCACCTACAGTTGTTTTCACATGGCTAGAAACATGCCCGTGTCGATGGCCTGTGTCCCTCACACAGCCTCAACACGCCCGTGTGCAAAAACCTGGGTATTCTATTTCTGACGTCAGTATCCCTAGAATATCACATGGCCATGGCACATGCCTGTGTACTAGGCCGTGTCCTCCACACGGCTCTTTGCCATACGTCGTGTGCAGAAGAATCTCAACCTCTATCGGCTCAATCACATGCGAAGGTTCTGATCTATATCGACGTAGCATGGACACATGAAACACGTTGTGAATCTTTTCCAATTCGATGGTAAATCCAATCGGTAGGCAATTGGCCCTACTTTCTCAGTTACCACATAAGGTCCTATGAAACGAGGACTCAACTTGCCTTTTCTACTAAATCTGAGGACTTTTCTGTACAGGGATACTTTTAAAAATACTCGATCTTCGACTTGAAATTTAATTTCCTTTCGTTTCAAGTCTGCATAGGATTTCTGCCTATCTGAGGCAGCCTTCAAACAGTCACGAATCACTTTAACTTTTTATTCAGTTTCCTTGACTAAATTGACCCCGTGAATTTAGTTCTATCTGAGTTCGGTCCAATACAAGGGTGTCCGACACTTTTGTCCATACAAAGACTCGTAAGGCGCCATTTTTAGACTTGACTGGTAGCTATTGTTGTAGGCAAATTCAACCAATGGCAAGTACCTTTTCCAACTGCCTTGAAACTCGAGAATATTATATCGTAACATATCTTCTAAAATCTGAATTATCCTTTTCGACTGACCGTCGGTTTGCAGGTGAAATGCCGTGCTAAAGCTCAACTTGGTTCCCAATGCCTCTTGTAACTTCTTCTAAAATCTCGAGGTAAATCTTGGGTCTCGATCTGAGATAATCGATAATGGCACTCCATGAAGCCTCACAATCTCGGATACATACAGATTGGCTAATCTCTCAAGGGAGTAATCGATATGCATTGGTATGAAATGTGCTGACTTTGTTAGCCTATCCACAATAACCCAAACAACATCCTTTTTCTTCGAGGATACCGGCAAACCCGTCACAAAGTCTATAGTGATCCGATCCCACTTTCACTCGGGGACCATGGTAACTGAAGTACACCCGAAAGAACTTGATGTTCAGCCTTTACTTGTTGACATACCAGGCACTTAGACACAAACTCTGAAATATCTCTTTTCATACCTGACCACCAATACATTTTCTTAAGGTCGTTGTACATTTTCACGTTGCCCGAGTGGACGGACAAACATCCACTATGTGCCTCTCTCAAAATCTTCTAAACAACCTCATTGTCCTTGGATACACAAACTTTGTCTTTGAACATTATACATCTATCGGTACCAATACGAAAATCTGATTCAATTCCCGACTCACACAGAGTTCTCTTGGCTTGTAATTTCTCATCACCTCTCTGAGCTTCTCGAATCTTGTAAAAGTGTCGGTCTAGCTCTCATCTCTATTAGAACTGAACCATCATCAGACAAAGCCATATTAACATTCATTTCTCTCAGCGTAAATAACGATTTTCTACTCAAAGCGTCGGCAACTACATTCGCCTTTCCCATATGGTAGTCAATAATCAATTCGTAGTCCTTTATCAGCTCTAACCACTGTTGTTGCCGTAAATTCAATTCCTTTTCAGTCATCAAGTACTTTAAGCTCTTGTGGTCGGTGAATACACCACATTTCTCCCCATACAAATGGTGTCTCCAAATTTTCAGTGTGAACACGATGGCAGCTAACTCTAAATCATGCATCGGGCAGTTTTTCTCATGTGGCTTTAGTTATCTTGAAGCGTAAGCTATGGCCTTACCTTCTTGCGTAAGCACGCACCCCAAACCATTTAAAGAGCCGTCGCTGTATACTATAACTCCTTTGCCCGACTCCGGTTGCACTAACACTAAGGCTTCTGTCAACAATGCTTTTAATTTCTCGAAACTCTGCTGACACTTTTTTGTCCATTCAAACTTGACATCCTTTTGTAGTAGTCTCGTCATCAGCATAGCTATCATAGAGAATCTGTTTACAAACCGTCTATAGTACCTGGCCAAGCCCAAAAGCTTTGAACCTTTGTCACATTCTTCGGAGGTTCCTATTCAACTATAGTCGAGATCTTAATTGGGTCAACTCGGATCCCGTCTCCTGACACAAGATGTCCTAGAAATCCAACCTCCTTAAGCTAAAATTCACTCTTACTTAACTTGGCATACAATCTCTTATCTCTCAAGGTTTGCAACACAACTCTCAGATGCTCTGCGTGCTCCCTCTTATCACGCGAATAAATCAATATGTCATCGATAAAAAATGACGACAAACTTATCCAAATATGGCTTGAAAATGCAGTTCATCAGATCCATAAGTATCTTCGGGGCATTAGTTAAACCAAAAGGCATAACGAGGAATTCATAATGCCCATATCTCGTCCGAAAAGCAGTCTTTAGTACATCTTGCTCTTTTACTCTCAACTAATAGTACCCGGATCTTAGATCAATCTCGAAAAATACTGTGGCCCCCTTTAACTGATCAAACAGGTCATCGATCCTTGGCAAGGGATATTTGTTTTTCACTGTTACCTTGTTGAGCTGTGTAACATCCCGAAATAGGGCCTAAACGAAATAGTGATTGCGAAACCATGAATTTGAGGTCAAAAAAAATTATTCTGATTAATTTTTAAGGTTTATTCATTAATTTAATAATTTTGTGAAAATTTCGTGAAGAAATTTTATGTATAAGTGCCTAATTTGATAGTTAGGACTAAATTGTAAAATTAGCAAAATGTGTGTTCTAGATAATAAAAGGGATTTAATTGAAATGGGTTCTTAAAGTGGAGGTTGTTATTTAGTAATTAGACCATTATATTTAAGTTTGGACAAAAATGGGCAAGAATAGGACAAATTTGAAAGAAAAGCCTTTAAGGGCATTTTGGTCATTTAGTAATTAAAAAAATTAAAAAGGGAAAATAAAGCCAAAATTGGTCCATCTTCTTCGTGGAGGCCAAATATAGCATGGGGAAAGCCATGGTTATGGTTTCCAAGCTTTCCAAGCTCAATAATCCCGGAAAGTGAGATTTGGACCTAGAACGGAAAAAAACCGAAAATCGAGAAAGTTGGTAAAATGGTGTTTTGGTATCGAGGTAAGTTCATATGTTTAATAAGCATTTAATTATGCATATTTGAATGATA
Organism: Gossypium arboreum; assembly: GCF_025698485.1. Lineage (NCBI taxonomy): Eukaryota > Viridiplantae > Streptophyta > Magnoliopsida > Malvales > Malvaceae > Gossypium > Gossypium arboreum. The sequence goes on along the minus strand of NC_069079.1, from coordinate 71,032,254 downwards.
AATTGATAATTTGGCCATAAATACTTTAGTATTGAGTTTCAGATATAATGATTAATGTTCGATAATAATTCGATATTGGAAAAAGAACTTGTATAATTTATATGTAAGACCATATTTTGTATTATGGCTTTGTATGATAAAAAGAAAGTATTGACTAGCATAGTTTGATGAGAATAAGTTAAGTTGATGATATGATGAGATTGAGAATGTAAGTATGTCAGTTGAGTAGCATTTTATTATTATGCAATTATTTTTATTAGTATTATTATTATTGAGTTATGCGACTAACCTTGAGAATTTGAGCAAGTATGTTTCAGCTATGACTTGACAAGGCATCGATATCTCAAAGTCCATGGTTGTACCATGGAAATTAAGGAAGAATTGACGGAAAAGTCCATGTTCATAACATGGCATTTAAGGAGGAATTGACGGTTAAGGATACCATGTAAGACCATGTCAAGACATGGCATTGGTAAGGTAAGGATCCCGTGTAAGACCATGCCAAGACATGGCATCGACATTGATTAAGGACTCCATGTAAGACCACATCAAGATGTTGCATTGACACTAAGATAAGGATACCATGTAAGACCATGTTTGGAACATGACATTTGGTAAGATAAGGATATCATGTAAGACCATGCCAAGGCACGGCATTGATAAGTTCTATAAGGAAAGGAAATCATGTAAGACCATGTCAATACATGGCATTGATGAGTTACTATAAGACAAAGGTCCCATGTAATACCATGCCAAGGCATGGCATTGGTGAGTTCATAAGTCAAGGATTCCACGTAAGACCATGTCAAGACATGGCAATGGTAAGTTCAAAAAGGAAAAGGTTCCCGAGTAATCCAAAGAATAAGTCAAATAAATGACAAGGTGAGAACATGAAGAAAGAGTACAGGTATGCATTTAAGGCTTATTTAATATTGAGATTGTAAGTAATTGAGATTATCAAGTATTAAGTAAGTGATGAGTTTTCAGTTATGCTTGTGAGACTTTAAGACATGATTGGCAATATGCCTATATTATGAAAGAGTACTTATGTGTTAAGTGAGATGTTGCAAGTATGTAAGCAAGCTATTAAGTAAGGTGCCTTTTGTATTATGAGCCTTTGGTAAAGTTACTAATGAGTAAGATGGGAAAGTAAGAACTAAACATTATTTAAGCAAATTATGACAGCATAGTAGTAAGCTAAATTGATTGCTAATGCTTATTATTTTACATGTGAACTTACTAACCTTTATAAGCTTAATTCTTTCACTTTCCCATGTTTTAGAGTACTTAAAAGAAAGCTCGGGTTGGAGGTCGTTGGAAATCACTTCACACTATCGACTATCAAGTTACCAAATGGGTATCTTCGTTTACAAACATTCTAGTTTATAGCATGTATAGGGACTTAGCCATTTTGTGTGTATGTCCTTATGATATGGCTAAAGAATGGTATGTAAATATTTGATATTGATTAGCTATTGAAATGGCTAATGAAGAACATGTTTCGGTGTTATGTATGCCTAAATGGTAGTTAATACAAAGAAATCATGAAAAAGTGAAATTAGCATTAAAATAGTATTAGATAGTAGCAGTGATGTGATCTTGAAAAATCACCAAGAATAGTATAAATGGAATTAGGTGATGAATGTGATATAAAATTAAAGCTTATTGAGTCTATTTTCATATGAAAGAAACAAAATAATCAAACGAAGTGTATATTAAGAGATATTTGAATTTTAGTGAGACAACGTCAGAGCAATTTCTGAATCCCCTATTATGACTTTATAAATTCACTAAAAATTGTACAAAAAGAATTAGGAGTTATAATTTATATTTCTAGATTTCTAGTGAGTTTACTTTCATGAGAAACAAATGACATGGTTATTCGAATTCTGTGTAGTAAGAAAATTGATTCGTAGTGAGGAGAGGTTAGAGTAGTCGAACAGTGCAACAGGGGAAACTTTAACTAATAAACTGTACTAATTGGCTAGACCAAAAATTCTAGAAAAAAATTAGTAAGAAGGTATATGAGTCTAGTTTCAGGGAAAATTCACGAATTTAAAGTTTGAGTTTTGTGACTCGATTTATGATTTATTTAGCGACTATGACGTAGGTGGGCAGTTTTATAAGGAATAATGAAATAAATAGTTTTGATTTGTCTTAGTATTCGAAATTTTTTTAATGTTCCCGGTTTGGTCCCGAACCATTTCAATTGCATATTTTAGGTTCTCGAGAGTCATTTTTAGGGACATATTGAATGAATGTAAATAAATTAATTTTAAAAGAAAATTTTATGCCCTGAATTAGTAAGTTAAGTCAGATAATGCCTCGTGCTCGACTCTGGCGACGGTCTCGGGTAAGGGGTGTTACAAGCTGCCTGTAGTCGATGCACAACCTCATCGACACATTTTTATTCTTCGCAAAGAGTACTGGAGCCCCCTTCAGTGAAAAACTCAGTCTCGCAAAGCCCTTATCTGTTAGCTCTTGCAACTGTGCTTTCAACTCTTTCAACTCTGTTGGAGCCATCCTATATGGAGCCATCGAGATGGGTGTCGTACTGAGGACCAACTCAATTCCAAACTCTATCTCTCTCACTGGAGGTAGTCTGGGTAATTCTTCTGGGAACATGTCTGTAAACTCACAAACTATCGAAACTGACTCAATCTTCAACTCAGACACTTAAGTATTCAGCACAAATGCTAAGTAAGCCTCATATCCTTTTCTCAAATATTTCTCAGCAGTCAAAGATGATACGATTATGGGAAACTTATCCGACTCATCTAGTCCAATTCGAAGAACATTCCCGTCTTCACATTTCAACTCAATTACTTTTCTCCCACAGTCCACTACAACACTATGAGAAGTCAACCAGTCCATCCCAAGGATTACATCAAATTCATTAAACGCTAGTAACACCAAGTTAGCCGGAAAGCAGTGACCTTTAATTGTCAAAGGGCAATTTCTACATACTTGGTCCATTATACATGCCTGCCTAAAGGATTGGACACTTTTATTACAAACTCAGTGGACTCTACTAACATACTCATACGAGGTATCAATTCCATACAAATATAAGAGTGGGTAGATCCCAGGTCAATTAAAGCAATAACAGATATGTCATAGATAGAAAAGGTACCCGTGATCATATCGGGAGACTCTGCCTCTTCTCAGGCTCGTATAGAAAAAGTCCTTGTAGGTGCTCTACCCTCAGACCTCACTGCAGTATCTCTTGCCGCACCCCTACTGCTAGCCCCACTCCTGAGGTTCTTTTGTGGTCTACCCCTCAACGGTGCACTAGTTGCCTTTGCTTCTTGCTTCCATTCTCTCTCATTCATCTCAGGAAAATCATGGATAAAGTGGTCTAGTGATCCACACTTGAAGCAGCCCCTTTCGTTTCCTCGACACTTACCGAGGTGACATCTTCCACATTGCGAACACTTCGGTCTATTTGGTCGAGCATTTCCAACACTCGCTACTGAAGTGGTTTGGGCTCTAGATTCCTTGGTCTGCTGATTCTTGTTTCTATTCGAATATCCCGTCGAAGCATTCGATCAGGTGGTAAATTCCCTTGATCTTTTGGATGAGGACTAATGTGATTTCCCCATCTGTCTCTTCTTTGAATCTTGCGACTCAAAAGCCACTTTCCTTCCTTTCTTTAATCAGTTCTTCGGCCTTACAGGCTCTTTCAACAAGTGCTACGAATTCCCGCAGCTCTAAAATGCCAACAAACACTCGAATTTCTTCATTGAGGCTATCCTCAAACCTCTTACACATGATGGCTTCTGTAGATACGCACTCCCATGCATACTTGTTGAGCCTCACAAATTCCTGCTCATATTCCGTCACTGACATACGACCTTGTTTTAACCCTAGAAACTCCTTCCTCTTTTGATCTATGAATCTTTGAATAATATACTTTTTTCGAAACACTTCTCAGAAGAATTCCTACGTGATCCTCTCTCTCAATACAATAGACACGAGAGTGTTCCACCAATGATAAGCCAAGTCTCGTAGAAGTGACACGGCACACTTTACTCACTCTTCAGGTGTGCATGACAATTCATCGAATACTCTTATGGTAATTTCTAGCCAAAACTCTACCCTTTCTGGGTCATCCTCTACACTAGCCCGGAATTTTGAGGCTCCTTGTTTTTAGATCTTGTCTACTGGAGGCTTCTCTCTTCTAAACATGTCTGCACCTTGCGGAGCTGCCGGGGCATACTGAGGAATAGGAGGATGTGGGAGAGGTGGAGTGTTCGGGTTCGCACGAATGAACTCTGTGTACCAAGAATCCATCATCGGAGGTAGGCTTCTCTAGCCCCTCGGCCTTGGCCCATAGTCACGGGCTCACTCTCAACTGGTGCGGTCCCTTTAGCGGGAGCCGGCACATTACTTTTGACGTCATTTGTCGTGGCTCTATCCGGATCCATTTACTATATAAAAACATAATTTATAAACATCAGATATCATCACACTATCAGTATACAATTATGGCATGTATGGTTAGACTCGTACTCTCGCTAGGTTAGTCTTAGAACCGACTAAATCATAGCTCTGATATCACTAAATATAACACCCTATACCCGTAATCCACGTCGGGGTGGGGTACAAGGCATTACCTAACTTGATCTCATGCATTGGAATAACTTCAAGTCACCAAGACTTGGTACAAGTTAAAACTTTTTCAATTTCTACTTTTAACTTCTTATTATGGGCCTCCGAGCCCCAAATCGACCGTTGAAGACTACTCAAAACCATTCCGGGTCCTTAAACCCACCTTAAGAAATTTGCCTTTAAAACAGGGCACACGTTCGTGTGGAAGGGTAACACGCCTATGTGGAATTAAATTCTAATTCTTATCTACAGGGGTTTTCACATGGCTAGACACACACTTGTGTCGACTGCTCGTGTTCCTCACACGGCCTTGACACGCCCGTGTCTTAGCCCGTGTGCAAAAACCTGGGTATTCTATTTCTAACGTCAGCATCCCCAGAATATCACACTGCCATGGCACACGCCAGTGTACTAGGCCTTGTCCACCACACGGCTGAGACACACGGCCGTGTCTCTGCCTATGTGTTTATTACCATGCATACTGACTTGAAATTTTTACGTGCAGGGGACACACGGCTGAACTACATGCCCATGGGGCAGACCGTGTGTCACACACGGCCTAGACACACGCCCGTGTGTCTACCTGTGTGGACAATATAAGGCTATTTTCCAAGCCTCATTGCCACCCTTGCACACCTATTTTCATGTAAATGCCAACCAATACCAAATCAAGCATGATTTCCACAATCAAATCAGCTACAATAGATATTTATTCGACCATGAAGATGCATCTTTTATAAACTCAAAATAAATATTATCCATCTTTCGTGGCTCAATACTAAGTGTCAGATTTATCCCAAGCCAACACATTTGGCCAATTCTCAAAGACTCAAAATAATAAGTTCTAACCCTATACATGCCATATTCAAAAATAAAAATCCAACTATACCGAATGTTTTGGCTGATAGTGTGATCGATATCTCTGGCTTCCGGTGATCCTTGAGCTAGTTAGGCGGCATGAAAAGAAAAGTGAAAGGAAATGGAGTAAGTATAAAGTTTAGTAAGTCGCATACAAATAAGTATACCACAACATTTATTCATAATCAACATGCTCATAACACCAAAATAGGCATAGGTGTAACTTACTCATTACCATCCATACAAGTTACATTTATATATATATTGGGCTCATATCTCATACGTACCAATTAGGTACCTGTACCATTCACAACACGGTTATACTTTCCTCATTAGTTCAAAAACATAACATTCACCGTTAAACCATTCAGAATATCGCCGGGTATTCATTAAGCCTCAGACATGGGTAAGGTGCCGATGCCATGTCCTAGACATGGTCTTACACTAGCTCATATCTCAAGTCGATGCCATGTCCCAGACATGGTTTTACATTGACTACCATCCTATAGCCGATGCATGTCCCAGACATGTCTTACACTGACTTACGTCTTGAGGCCAATGCATGTCCCAGACATGTCTTACACTAGCCCTTGTCTCAATGCCGATGCCATGTCCCAGACATGGTCTTACATTGGCTCTCATAATGTGGCCGATGCATGTTCCAGACATGTCTTACACTAGCTCACACAAATGACCCAAATGTCACGGCATGAATATTCGGTTTATTTTTAGGGTTCCACGGGATCTCCACAATCACAACTATTATTTATGCATTCTCAAGTCACAATCAACTAGTTCATGATATATCAATTAAATGAAAATTCAAACACATATAGTAGCAATGTAGTTGTACTATTTATATACAACTTACCCTGGATTACAAAATATACACGACTAGTCGGTTTAGTTGATTTACTTGGCTTTCCCTCGATCTAGGTTCGGATTTGAAAATTCTTGATTTATAATGAAAAAATACACTCATTTAGTCACTAAACACCATTAGGAAAATTTAAAATTCACATCTTAGGTAAAATGACCATTTTGCCCCTAAGCCTTGGCAAAATGACCATTTTCCCCTATGCTTAAAAATAGATTTTTATCGAATTTCTTCATATTTCAAGCCTATTAGAACTCTTTTTACTCTTATAGAAACTCCAAAACCCCACTATTTCACACACTTATCACCTATTTTGCAACTTATGCAAAATAGTCCCATTAGGTGTTTTCATGCTAACAGCTCTTACAAAAGTTGTTTATAATACAACTAGGACTCATTTTCTTCCATAAAAACTTAGCAAACACTACAAATCCATTCATGGAAAAACCCTAAACTCCTAATCATTTTGCAAAAGAGACCCCTCATTTGAAAGCTCATGCTTCTAGGGTCTCAAAAATACAAAAATCATCAACAAAGGAACATGGAAATCACTTACTTGTGAGTCAACTAAGTGGCTGAAAATTTGGAGCTTTCAAATCCCCTTCAATGGCTGATTTTCAGTGGTGTATAGGAGAAGAAAAGAAAAGATGACAACTTTTCTTTATTTTATTCAATTTGCTCATGTCATAAAAACCTAACACTTTGACTAATTGATTTTCCTTGTCTCATGGCCGGCTATGCTCTTCTAATAGGGTCTAATTTCCTTTTAAAGTCTCCTAATTCTGATTCTCTAACAAACTAACACCTTTAGCTATCAATTTGGGACTTTTACACTTTATGCGATTTAGTACTTTTTCGCAATTGGACTTGTAAACATCAAAATCAACTTACCAAATTTTTCATGTACTAATATAAACATGCTATGACTCTAAAATAATAATAAAATAATTCCTCAAACTTTAGATTTGTGGTCCCAAGACCACTATTCTGATTAGGCCCTAAATCGGGCTGTTATAGTGAAAATGTACAATGACTTGAGGAAAGTATAACACCCTAATTAGTATCCGTCGCCGGAATGGGTTACATGATATTACTAGAAGAGACATAGCTTTTAGGCAATCACAAACATACTCAAACATGTAATTCAAATTCAAATCAATTATAAACTTAAAAAATCAATTTAACCTTTTTACGAAACAATTTATAACATATTAATCAACTTGTATCTAATATTAAATCATAAACAAAAAAATGTCAACTATATCATTTTGACACAAATCATATGCGCATATCAAAGTCTTTATAAAATTTAAATAAATTATTATAAGCGTGAAATATCAAAGAGCACAAAAACCAAATTTGTATGCAAACCATTAAAACCTTATAATACTAAAATCACTATTCATTTGGTCACTTTTATAAACATTAGCCGATTACCATATGCTTTCCTATACAAGGCATTTCATTAATAAACCAAAAAAAAATACAATGCAATTTATTCAATCAAGGATTTCATACATGAAAATTATAAAGCATACATATTCGAGATACATACCATGTTTACCCTACTTCATTCGGCATGTAAATTTTAATTACAAGAAATGTCAAATTTTTCCATTTCAAACATAAATAATCTACCATTCATATGATCATTTTATAAGGCTTTAGCCAAATATGATCATGCCTAATACATATGTTTCATTCAATGACCATTTCTTTACTAAACCAATTTCTATTATTCAATTGGCATGAAAACTTTTCAAAGAATCACATTTTCATGATTATTCAATTAACAAATATCACATGACAATTAATAATCAAATTTCCAAACTAATTGCCGAATACCAACATTCATGATTTCAAAAGGTCAAAATTTAATTACCAACCATTTTGAATTGAATTGAAAGACTTATATAAAACCAACTTAATGATCATACATTCGATTATATACTTATGATCACAAGTCAAAACAAACATAACAAATGCCCATATAAAAAAAAAAAATTGCCGAATTAAAAAGTTACTCATGATATATACTTATAACATTGCATATAACTTGAAAAAATCAACTTTTAAATGTATAAATCATTGACACAAGTTAACCAAATATTTATCAAAATCTATACCATTTCAATAAGCAAACCGAATCATCAATCTATATGCAAGTGTTAACCACAACAAATGATACACCGTTCCAAACATATCAAATCATGTACATTTATAATTCCAATTCACATCTCAAATATCAAATATATATATATATATATATATTGTAACGCCCTAAATTTTCGGGTCTTTCATGGGTTGCTGTTAGGTTGATAAAATTTTTGAATTCTGGTATTTGGGGTGTGTAATTCATGTTAGGGGTGGTAGTGGGCCTATGGAAGGCCCAAGGGTTGGTCAAACCCGGGTAAAAATTTTGGATTTTGGACTTAGGGGATAGGGGGGCTTTTGATAGAAGGTGTCGTAAGGAGTTGTGTGTGAAGGGTGACACAAGAAAGCCTTGTGTTGAAGTGGCAATGTGACGCCACTAAGGAGTTATAAAAATGGCGCCTAGGAGGGTTTGGAGGTCCAGGGTTCAAGTCACAGGTAAGTAATTAAGGGGTTTTATTTTTATAAGAAGGATGGTAAGTGGTGGACTTCAAATGGATTCTATCAGGTAGAGTTTGAATGAGTCAAAGGAGTAAGTTGAGGAGGGATAATGGGAGAAAAAGGAGGAGTTGATCAAGGAGGATAGAGTTTGCCGAATGGTGGACTCTTGAGGAGCAAGAGTTGGCCAGCCAAGGGGTTCTAAGTGAGCAATCGGCTAGGGGGTTGTGGTATGTGCAGTTTCGGCAATAGGGGGTGGTTGTGCCGAATTCTCTTTGATTTTTCTTTCGGGATTTGATTTTGTTTTCTTTTGGTGAGCCAAAATAGGGTAGGGCACCTTAGGGTTCATTCTCTTTACTTGTTCTTTGGCTAGAAGCTGAATATAGGTCTCCCAAAGCACCTCCCTGTGCCGTTTTCTTCTGTCAAACCGATTGTCTGCTTTTCTTCTTCTCTATTTTCTTCTCTTCTTTTCTTTCCTTCCATCTTCTTCTACTACCATCCATATCTTTCCCTCTTCATCTTCTTCTCTTTTAGATAGTCGTAAAAACTGAAAGCAAGCTCATTATTGCCGATTCTTCTCTTGACCAAACCTTTTAAACCGATTCCTCTTGTTGGCCAAAACCTTGATTACACCTTATCGATTTCTTCTTAGCCGAACCTACCTTGCTCATACCTTTTCTATTACTCTTTCTCTTTGTCAATCTCTTAGAAATCCAGCTAGCCGAATACCTTTTTCTGGCCAAACACTTCATTCTTTTCTTCAAAACCGAAACCTTCATACCTAGTGGTGTTCAAGGCCGAATCTGAGATCAAACCTGTCTTGTTTTGGGTTTGGGGAAGGAGTTGTTGTAGATCGGGATTGTACCGCTATCTAGGGATCTTCGTGGGTAGAATATCACGTGGGTAAGTACTCAAGCAACTTTCGTTAATACTGATGTTAAGGGTTTTAGTCGAACCCCTTAGGGGTGGCTATTGATTTGGACTAAGGGCCTATTGGCCTCTTTCTCTTGTTGTGTGTTAGTGTGATCAAGGGGTTGTGCAACTAACGATCTTAAAGGCTAGCACAGTTGGGCATCTAGACTAGTCTATATATTGGCGGAAAGGTAAGGACTTTGGATGCTTAGGACCTAGGTTGGTGTTGGCCGACTATGGTAAGGGTTCTTTTCACAAGATTAATATCGACTCGTAACCTGATATGGTGATAACCGTTTGTAGGCTTTTCATGTGAGGAGTTTTGTCAGTGCTTCGGCAGTTAACAGGTGTATCATACCCTTACTATGGGCTAGAACGGTTAAGGCCGTAATGACCGAAGAGTGACCGAAAGTGACCGAAAAGCCAGCACTGTGAGGATCTGTGAGTAACCGATACTCTCCGATGGTTGGATTTGGGTTTGTTGATGATGGAATTGCAAAGTTTGCAATTTTGTGCGTTTTGGTAAGTTGGGCCTCGATGGGCCGAATAGGGGTCAATGGGCTTCCGAGCTCATTTGGGTAAAGATAATCATTAAGGATGTTTTGGAAATATATAGTAATAAAATTGTTCAACTCTGTAATCTAACTGTAAAACTTGGATTAATGGGCTTAAATCACTGTTGGACATCGTATGGCCCATTGGGGGTTTTTTGGGCCTAGAAGGGCAAAACTGGTAACTGAGTTAAAATGGACTTTTGTAACGACAAATGGATTTATAGTAGCTTTGATATGTATAAAAAATCTGAAAATTGTTGAAATGACTAAAATACCCCTAAGTAGGGAAAATTACCATTATACCCCTAGGTACAAAATGACCAATATACCCTTAGTGTTAATTTTATCTGAGATGCATGATATTCTGATTCTGCTTAATGTATGCCATGACATTTATATCTATTACATGGGTTATGGGGTATATTGATGGAAGAAGCGTTCTGGCAACCTCGCTGCAATCTAGTGGCCTCGCCACAATCTAGTGGCCTCGCCACATATAACTGTTCTGGTGACTTCGTCACAATATCTGGTAGCCTTGCTGCAATCTGGTGGCTTCGCCACATATATATAACTATCCTAGTGGCCTAGCCACAATATCTGGTGACTTCGTCACAATATCTGGTAGCCTCGCTGCAATTTCTGTGGTGTGTAGCGGTTGGGTGGGTCGAGTAGTCTCCCCACATGGTGTAAGGCTGGTACGGGGGTGTTACGGATGGGTCTGGGTTGGGATTTCTGCATTCATGATATATATTTGTTCTGTACCTGCTATGGGCCTATAGGTTCATTCTGATTTCTGTACTGGGCCAAGGCCTAGATAAGTCTGACTTTGAGGCTTGATCTGTTTTGGGCTATGGTTGGGTTATGTTACACACTGAGTTTACCAAACTCACCCTTTATTTTCATCTCTGCAGGAAATCCCCAACCATAGTGGGCTTGAAGCTGTGAGGGATTCGGAGTGGCCACATCATCTACAAAGTTGGTTTTTTTCTAAGATATTTTATTTTTAGTATTTTTATATTTTGATTTAAATTTGGGTTTTTACTTGTAATAAGGCCGCTATTTAAATTTCTTCTTCCGTTATGGTTTTTATTTACTAATTATATTTGTACTATGTCGAAACTGCTAGTGTTAGGCTACACGGGTTTTCAAATTTAAGGCATGTTTTCAAAACTCAACAAGCATAACAAATGGATAGCCTAAAGATTGATAAACCGACTTTTCATTCAACCGTTGTTTTTGGCAAAGACCACTCTAATCACTTAAACCAACGAGTGCATATTAAGTCGTAAGTCCATGTGACACGTCAGATCTGGCCATAACGTTTGGGCTGGGTTTGGGGTGTTACATATATATATATATATATATATATATATAAACATCGCTCAAGACTAACAATATTTATACCACATCTCATGATCAAATTCACAAGCCATTCACCTTTCACCAACCATTACAAGCAATAATCACATCTAACTATACACATATATATATATATATATCATAAACGGATATGCCAAACACATCCAAATTTCAACCACATCATTTAATCAAACCATAAACCCATATTTAGCAAATGAACAAGCCATTTTCGCATGGCTTTTAAATGTATACACATCCCAAAATCAATTATTTCAAAATATAACCAAGCTTATACATGCTATAGTTCCAAAAATTCAGTTATAAAATATCGAAGTTAGTCGATAGTGTGATAGACTTGGCGATGATCCCCGAGCTCGTAACTTGACTCCAAAATCTATAAAACAAAGAAAAACATAAGCTATCATAGCTTAGTAAGTTATAAGTAAACAACTCAATGATAAGATTAACTCATTTTAAATAGACCAAATTATAATATCATTATCACATTATCTCGAACTTACCATTTCATAAATAATATATATACTTTCATACATAAATGTTACCTTGGCTGAATGTTCATATAATTATATTCACATATTCAAAAATTAAGTTATTACAAAAATATTCTTATTATCTGTTCCAATGGCCGAATACACTTTCCATGTACACATACATTTTTCATTTACCTCATACATAATTTGCAACAAATATCAAGTAACTTACTTACCTTATTTCAGGTAGGTAATAAGCTAACTCATACTTGGTCATCTTAGCTCGTTTTTCACATTCAATCACAACTTATCGTTGCCCGATGAACCATTCAGAATTGGATAGGACACTCGGATATAACACATATTGTACAATGCCGACGTCCCAGACGTGGTCTTACATGCAATCACATATCGATGCCACTGTCCCAGACAGGGTCTTACTCGCACACATATATCGGAGTCACACATTGATGCAAATGTATAAACGTGGTCTTACTCGCACATCACATATCGAAATCCTATGTCATGACATATGTATCCTAGCTATTCTTAAGGTTCATACGGGGCTTTCGGACGTCGTAACTCGATCGGAATGAATTTGGAAATATTGTAGCCAAGCTTATTCATAATTGGTTATAGCATACATATATTCATGTATTTCATTACAACATATATATTTAGCATTTATATAAAATTAAATACGTCTATTTGCTTATAAACTTACCTCGGACGATGAAGAATTGGTACGGATCGGTTAGTCGACAACTTTAGTTTTCCCCCGATCTAAATCCAATTTTCTCTTTTCTTGATCAAAATTAATATAAATTAAACTTATTAAATCAAATATTCAATCAAATTCATCCAAAAACACAAAAATGGGAAAATTATAGTTTTACCCTGATATTTCACATTTTTCACAATTTAGTCCATATTGCACAAAACACAAAATATGCAAAATTTTCCCATACCCATGTTAGGCCGAATTTTACCGATATTCATACAAGTCCATATATTTCATTTATTTCACATTTTAGTCCCTCAAATTATTATTTTTTCAATTTAGTCCTAATTACTTAAAATCATCAAAAACTCCAATACAAAACATGTTAATCCAAAACATATCTTTCATATTTCATCACCAAACAACAAAAATCACAAGTTTTCAACAATGGCATAACTCAAAATATTCATCAAAATAAAAAAATTCATGCATGGGTCGGATAATATTTGAAGCAACGATCTCAGAAACGTAAAAATTATAAAAAATCGAGTCAAAACCATAACTTAATCAAAAGAAACAATAGCTAAACCCCAAGCTTGTATTTTTCTTTCTTTTGTTCTTTTATTTCGACAAGAAGATGATAAAATGGCTTTATTTTTATGCCATTTGTTTTATTTATTTAACATTAATAATATATTTACCTAACCATCCATTAAAATATTTATAATTACCAAAATGCCAAACCATAAATTCCACTAAACTTTTAATGGTAAAAGTACACCATAAAAACCTTCCCTTTAATAAGCCTTAACAATTAAACACTTCTAATAAATAGCCAGCCACTTTTATATTTTACGCGATTAAGTCCTTTTATTTAATCAGCACTCAAACGAAAAAATTAAATCACAAAAATTTCACACACACAAATTCACACATAATAAACATAGAAAATAATTTTTAAATATTTTTCTAACTCGAATTCGTGGTCCTGAAACCACCGTTCCGAATAGGGTCTAAATCGGACTGTTACAGAAAGTGTACTGGTGGTCGGGGATGAAAAGAGACATTTCAGGGTTCGTTTCCAAATGTCTAGTGTGTCAGCAAGTGAAGGCTGAACACCAAGTACCTCTGGTTCTACTTTAGCCTATCTGATCCCCGAGTGGAAGTGGAATTGGATTACCACGGATTTTGTGACGGGTTTGCCATTAAACCCGAAGAAAAAAGATGCTGTTTGGGTTATTATGGATAGACTAACAAAGTCGGCACATTTCATACCAGTGTGTACTGACTACTCCCTTGAGAGATTGGTTGACTTGTATATTTTTGAGATTGTGAGACTACACGAGATACCCTTGTCGATTGTTTCGGATAGGGATCCAAGATTTACCTCGAGGTTTTGGAAAAAGTTACAAGAGGCTTTAGGAAAAAAGTTGAGTTTCAGCACGACATTTCACCCGCAAACCGACGGTCAATTGAAAAGAGTGATTCAGATTTTAGAAGACATGTTGCGGTGTTTTTTTCTCGAATTTCATGGTAGTTGGGAAAGGTACATGCCATTAGTTGAATTTTCCTACAACAACAGTTATCAGTCAAGTTTGAATATGGCACCTTATGAGGCATTATATGGGCGTATTACAAATAAAAACCTTCCCTTTAATAAACCTTCCCTTTTAATGGTCAAATTACACCATAAAAACCTTCCCTTTAATAAGCCTTAACAATTAAGCTCAGAGAAGGTCAGATTCACAGGGTCGATGTAGCCAAGGAGACTGAAAAGAAAGATAAAGTGATTCGTAACTATTTGAAGGCTGCTCGGATAGGCAGAAATCCTATGCGGATTTGAAATGGAAGGAGATCGAATTTCAATTCGGTGATCGAGTATTTTTGAAAGTATCCCCATGGAGGAAAGTTCTTAGATTTGGTAGAAGAGGCAAGTTGAGTCCTCGTTTCATAGGACCCTACGAGGTTACCGAAAGAGTAGTGCCAGTTTCCTATTGATTGGCTTTGCCACCAGAATTGGAAAGGATTCACGATGTGTTTCATGTATCCATGCTACGTCGGTATAGATCAGACCCTTCGCATGTGATTACGCCAACCGAGGTTGAAATTTATCCGGACATGACTTATGGCGAAGAGCCGGTCAAGATTTTGGCTCGGGAAGTCAAACAGCTAAGGAATAAGAGTATAACGCTTGTGAAAGTTTTGTGGAATAGACATGGAGTCGATGCAGCCACATGGGAACTCGAGGAGACTATGAGAGATCAGTACCCGAAATTATTCACCGGTAAGATTTTCGAGGACAAAAATCCCTAAGGGAGGAGAAATATAACAACCTGATTTAGGGCTAATCAGAATAGCTATCTCGGGACCACAAATTTGATGTTAGAAAATTTATTTTATTATTATTTTAATGTATTAGTATGTTTTTAAGAGTACATGAAAAATTTGGTGAGCCAATTTTAGCATTTGGAAGCCTAATTGAGAAAAAAAGACTAAATCGCATAAAGAGCATTTAACAGCCCGATTTAGACCCTAATTGGAATGGTGGTTTTGGGACCATGAATCTGAGTCAAAAAAATATTTAAAAATTTTTTGTGAATTTATATCTATGAAATTTTCGTGATTTAATTTTGTCATTTAGGTGTCCGATAAAATAAATGTACTTAATCGCGTAAATTGAAAAGTGGGTAGTTTATTTTGTAAAGGGATTATTTGTTGATGGCTTTCTAAATGGGAGTATTTATGATGAAATTATCCCATTATATATGGTGTTTGATGGTAATGGACTTAGGTTATATGATATTATTATTATTTCATTAAGGGTAAAATGGAAATGAAATAAAATGCATATTATAACATATTATAACATATAATAAATCATTCTCATCATTTTTATTTCATCTCCTAATTTTCGAAACATAAGAGAAGAATAACCACCTAGGGTTTAGTTATCTATTTAGCTTAATCAAGGTTCGTTTTCTTATTAGTTTTTGATAATTTCTACATTTTTGAGATCGTTGCTTCGATTACTACAAAACTCATGCTTGAATTTTTGATTTTGATGAATATTTTGAGTTGTGCCATTGTTGATAGCTTGTGATTTTTGTTGTTTGATAATGAAAAATGAAAGATATGTTTTAGATTAACATATTTTGTATTGGAGTTTTTGATGATTTTGAGTAATTAGGACTTAATTACAAAAATAATAATTTGAGGGACTAAGATTATGAAATTGATAAAATATATATACTTGTATGAGCATGGGTACTATTTGGCCTAACATGGGTGTTGTGAAATTTTGTGTATTTTGTGTTTTGTGTAATAGGGACAAAATTGTAAAAATTGTAAATGTTAGGGGTAAAATGGTAATTTGACTATTTATGTGTTTTTGGACTAAATTGAATGAAAATATGTTTGAATGAGCTTAATTTGAATATGTTTAGATCAAGAACTAAAGAAATCGGATTTGGATCGGGGAAAAACGAAAGTTGTCGACTAGCAGCCCCGTCCCGTTTTACGACGTCTGAGGTAAGTTTATAAGCAAATAGACATGCCTAAATGTAGTTAAATGTTAAATATATATGCTGGTACGTATTGTATGAATTTATACATGTAAATACCGAATGTGTACAAGCTTGATAACTATGTTCGAGCATTCGTTACGATCGAGTTACGACATCTGAAAGCCCTGTATGAACCTTAGGAATAGTTAGGATACATATGCCATGACATAGGATTCCAACATCTATGTTCGAGTAAGACCATGGCATCAATATCTGATTTCCATATGTGTTTACGAGTAAGACCTTGTCTGGGACAGTGGCATCTATATGTGGTTACATGTAAGACCACGTCTGGGAAGTTCGCATTGTATGATATATGTGTGATAATCCAAGTGTCCTACCCAATTCCGAATGGTTCATCGGGCATGGATAAGTTGTGAATAAATATGAAATGTGAGCTTAAAGATCAGGTATGTAATAATCTGTTATCTACAGAAACAAGGTAAGTAAGCTAGTTTATTTATGTTACAAGTTGTGGATGAAATTATTAGTGAACATGTACGGGTATGTTATATAATTTCGGCTTGAAGATGAGTAATTTAAGTTTTATTAAAGAGGTTTTTAACTATGTGTATATACATATGTGTAATTGTGTATGTTCGGCTATATAGGAAATACATGTGTATTAAATGTCATGCTATGTTTTCTTGAGTTTATTCGAATGTATAAATGTGTGTGTGAATATATTTGACATCTTGGTTTGAAAGTTGAATAATCCTTGACTAAATAATTTAGGTGAATCCTTGACTAAATAATTTAGGTGAACATTCAGACATGATAAGAATGGTGCATAGAATGTACTATTTTACTTCGTTTATAAACTTAAGATTGAGCATGGATAATGATAATATTAATTTGCTAGCTCAATCAATTTGCTTATATTACTAAGTTGTTTATTTGTTTTAAACTTACTAAGCTATGTTAGCTTACTTGTGCATATGATTCTTTGTTTTATAGATTTTGAAGTCAAGCTACAAGCTCGGGGATTGCCAGCCAAGTTCATCACACTATCTACTGTTTTGGTACCTTTAAGCTAAACTTAAATTATGGCATGTATAGGCTAGTTTTGAGATCGAATGTTTTGGAAATGATGTAAATTAGCCATGCGAAAATGGCTTAAATATTTTGCTTGACTTGATTTCAGTTTAGTTGTGGTTGAGGTTTATTTTGGTTGAGATGCCGTATGCCATGAATATATTTATAAATTGTGCTAGGTAATTATATTTCAAGTTTAGTTTTCGATCTTGAATGTGACATGATAAAATCTGTCATAAGTTAATTAGATAGTTATGTATGTGGTTCATATTATTACACTGTATGTATGTGAATTTAGTTGCTATGTTTAGTCTCAATCTACATGTCTTTGATTAAAGCATTTAACAAAGTTATTTGTTGGTAAAGAGATAATGGAAGCTTATATACGTAAGTGATCCTAGGTATAAAGATTCAGCCATGAAATAGTATTGGTATAATGTATGTTTATTAATTGTGTGATTGAGGATATTAAATGTGGCATTATTTTAAATGAGGGGTAGCTATGATCTAGCTCATTTAGTTTGTTTATGAAGTGACAAATAGTGCATGTGGTTCATGATTAACCTTGTCGACTACTTGATATATACGTACATATATATATAAATATATATTTGATGTTTAAATGTTAAGTACAACTTGGCACTTGGTTAAATGCGCACCTTGCATGAAATCATGATAAATAAATAATACATAAATGTTTTGTTCTATATTAAGCCTATACCAAGAACGTAATAATAACATATATTCGGCTTGCTTGATAACATGTGTATTCGGTTATATAGTGCATTGTTAAAGTTATGAAATTTTTATAAGTCATGAAACTAGGGTGTAAAAAAGTTAGTATATGCATGATATAAACTTTGCAGTACATTTATACATTTAAACTATGACATGCGAATATGACATTTGACTTGCTATTTTATTTTAAGTTTTTGTATGCCTTGAATATCTATCAAGAGTTTATGATTATGGAAGCATATTACCTTATAATATAAATGATAAACAAATGTAAGTTGTGAGTATGTATTGCATTATATATATTTATTTTATTACATGTAAAGGACGTATCTATTATTTATACCTATGAAACGAAAATGTTTCATTAAGAGATATGTTATTTTATGATTAAATTTTGAGTAACTCTCGAGACTTGTGTTTACTATTAATTTTGTAATTCTTATGTAATTGTTTAAGATTGTAGTTCATTTTGTAATACCTTGAGACTCCGTCCGGCAATGGACACGGGTTAGGGGTGTTACAGTGCAAAAGTCCTAGATTGATAGCTAAAGGTGTTAAATAGCTAGAGAATAAAAATTTGGGGTCTTTAAAGGGAAATTAGACCCTTTCCTAAGAGCTTGGCCGGCCATAGGGAACAAATTGGTCAAAAAGTCAAAGGTTTAGGTGGTTTGGTGACTTAATTGAATTAATAAAAGAAAGATGATATCATTCTACTTCCCCATTTCTTCTCCACTGATTTTTCAGCCATTTTTGGGGGTTTTGAGCTTCAAAATTTTCAGCAGCTTATTACTCTTGCAAGTAAGTGTTTTACATACTTTTTCTTCACGATTTTTACATTTTTTGACCCTTTGAAGCATGAGCTTTCAAATGAGGGGACTATCTTGCATAATGGTTGAGAGTGTAGGGTTTTTCCATGAAATCATATATGTAGTTTTTTGAAATTTCATGGAAGAAAATAAGTCTTGGGTGTTTTATAAACAACTTTTGAGAAAGGTGTTAGCACGAAAACACCTAAAAGAACCATTTTGCACAAGTTGTAAAATAATTGATAAATGTGTGAAGTAGTGGGAATTTGAAGTTTCTATAAGAGTAAAAGAGGTTCGGCCAGGCTTAAGATATGAAGAAATTCGATAAAAATTGATTTTCGAGCCTAAGGGTAAAATGGTCATTTTGTCAAGGTCTAGGGCCAAAATGGTCATTTTACCAAAGAAGTGAATTTTCGATTGCATAATTTTTTTTAGTGATTAAATAAGTGTATTTTGCTATTATAGATCAAGAAATACTGAATCTAAACCTAGACCGAGGGAAAGCCAAGCAAATCAAATAAATCGACTAGTCACCTTCGAGGTAAGTTGTATGTAAATAATACAACTACATTGTTAATTATATGTGCTTGAATTATTATATCATAAATTGCTTGATGTGAAATTGAGAATGTATAATGATAAATGAGATAGTAGAATTTCCGTTGGAACTTTAGGAAGTAAATCGGATATTCATGCTATGACATTTGGGTCATTCGCGTGTGAGCTAGTGTAAGACATGTCTGGGACATGCATTGGCCACATTATGAGAGCTAGTGTAAGACCATGTCTGGGACATGGCATCGGCATTGAGATGAGGGCTAGTGTAAGACATGTTTGGGACATGCATCGGCCTTGAGACGTAAGCCAGTTTAAGACATGTCTGGGACATGCATCGGCTACGAAAGGATAGCCAGTGTAAGACCATGTTTGGGACATGGCATCGACTTGAGATATGAGCCAGAGTAAGGCTGTGTCTAGGACATGGCATAGACACCTTACCCTATGCTTGAGGCTTATGTAATATCCGGTAGTATTCCAAATGGTTCATCGGTGAAGGTTATGTTCTTAAGCTAATAAGGAAATTATAACTGTGTTGTGAGTGGTACAGGTACCTAATTGGTACGTATGAGATATGAGCTCAATATATAATATGTGACTCATATGAATGGTAATGAGTAAGTTATGCTTATGCCTACCTTGGTGTTATGAACATGTTGACTATTGTCAAATTGTTGTTGTATACTTACTTATTTGGAACTTACTAAGCTTTATGCTTACTCCCTCTCCTTTCTTTTTCTTATAGTGCCGCCTAGTTAGCTCAAGTATCAAAGAAAGTCAGAGATATCGATTACACTATCAATCGAAGCATTCGGTATAGCTTGATTTATATTTTTGAATATGGCACGTATAGAGGATTAGATTTGTGATTTGTGTGTTTGTCATTTGGCCACATGTGTTGGCTTGGGAAAAATTTCTCATTTTGTATTAAGCCTTGAATGATGGCTAATATTCATTTTGATATATGAAAATGGTGTTATGTTTATGGATGAGTAGAACGCACAAATGAAATGTTGTTTATTGGGCTAATTTTATTGCATGAAATAGTCTTGTACTGGTTTTGGTTGCTTTTGTGTAAGTAAGGGTAGCAAAGAGCTTGGTAAATAGCCTGATTTTGTCCATATGGGTAGACACACAGGCGTGTGTCTAAGCCGTGTGTGACATACGGCCAGCCCCATGGGTGTGTGGTTCGGCCGAGTGTCCCTGGCACATAAAAATTTTAAGTCAGTGTGCATGATAATAAACACACAGGTAGAGACACGGCCATGTGTCTCAGCCGTGTGAAGGGTACGGCCTAGCACACGGGCGTGTGCCCCTTTCACAAGAGCGTGTGCCCCTATGTCAAGTGAAATTTTTCTATAGTTGGCAAAAGTACCCGAATTGGTTCCAAGTGATTTATTATGTGTGTTTTGGGCTTCGAAGGCCCATATTAAGGATATGTTGATATGTTTGAGAAAGTTTTAATTTTTTCCAAGTCTTAGAGACTTGAATATGGTTGTAAGCACGAGTTTAAGTGAGGTAACGCCTCGTATTCTGTCACGATGTAGGATACGGGTATGGGGTGTTACATTACTAATTAGAATTCTTGAACTAAGGGAATTTGTGGTACTGGCCGGTTGAGCGCATAAAGCCGAGGAATTAAGTAAAGAAAATAAACAAGCAGAAAGAGAAGCCCAAATTTCTGGTAAAAGATTTATGGGCAATTCACAATCATCTACTTCAAAAAAATTAAAGAAATATCATGATCGTTTTGTTGCATCTGTGGCATATTTCAGAAAAGAACGAGGCTCTCAACGCTCTAATCTGAGATCTCGTCTCCATGTATAACAATTGTTGGAAGTGTTGGTAACCCCAAATCGAGGTGTAAACATTATAATAAATTTTATTTTAGGGAGTGTCGTATGAGAAGCAGAGCCTGCTATAGATGTGGTTCTTTAGACCACTATCTTAAAGATTATTCAGAAAGGATTAAAAAAGATATTGATTAGACTTTGAAGCTGAGTAACCCTACCTCGAGAGGTAGACTGCCTCGACACCCTAGCAATGTTAGTGGTGGTCGAAGTGCTATGAAAGATTTAATAGTTAAATCTGAAGCATGAGCACCAACAAGGACATATGCTATACATGCAAGAGAGGATTTCTCTGCATTAAACGTCATTACTGGTACATTTTCTCTTCTTGATAATGATATTACTGCTTTGATTGATCCTGGTTCAACACATTCGTACATATGCAAGAATTTAGTGTCTGTTAAAAATTTACCTGTTAAGTTCACTGAATTTACGGTTAAAGTTTCAAACCCTTGGGCCAGTATGTTATGGTGGATAAAGTTTTTAAAAACTATCCATTGATGGTAAAAGGTTATTATTTCTTGGCTGATTTGATGCTACTGCCTCTTGATGAATTTGATGTAATTTTGGGAATGGACTGACTGACTCAACATCATGCTGTGGTGAATTGAAAACAAAAATAAATTGTATTGAAATGTAAGAATGGTGAACTACTTCATGTTGAATATGATAAATTGAATGGATTATTTAATGTAATCTCAACTATATCAGCACATAAATATGTCAGAAAAGGATATGATGCTTATCTTGCATATTTTTTGGATACTAAAGTATCAGAATCAAAGATTAAATCAGTACCGGTCATTTGTGAGTTTCTTAATGTGTTTCTAGAGGAATTACCTGGTTTACCACCTGTTAGAGAGGTAGAATTTTCTATAGATCTTGTTTCAAAACAACATCAATATCTATAGCACCCTATAGAATGGCTCCTACTAAATTGAAAGAGTTGAAAGCACAGTTACAAGAGCTTACTGACAGAGGGTTTGCTCGACCTAGTTTTTCACCTTAGGGTGCACTAGTTCTGTTTTTAAAGAAGAAAGAGGGATCGTTGAGGCTGTGTATTGATTACAGGTAGCTCAATAACGTTACAATAAAGAAAAAGTATCCATTGCCTCAAATTGATGACCTGTTTGATTAGCCGAAAGGTGCCACTGTGTTCTCTAAAATAGATCTCCATTCTGGATACTATTAGTTACGAGTAAAAGACTCAGATGTATCGAAGACAGCTTTTAGAACCGGGTATGGACACTATGAGTTCTTTGTGATGCCATTTGGTTTGATGAATGCACCTTTTATATTCATGGATTTAATAAATAGAATTTTCAGATCATATTTAGACAGGTTTGTGATAGTTTTTATTGATGATATTCTGGTATACTCCCGAGATGAAAATGAACATGCTGAACATCTCAGAATTGTATTGTAAACTCTGCGTGAGAAATAATTATATGCCAAATTCTGTAAATGTGAATTTTTTCTTTGAGTAGTTGGTTTCCTTGGACATATAGTATCTCTTGAAGGCATCAGAGTGGATTCAAATAAAATTTCAGCAATTGTTAATTGGAAACCATCTAAACATGTGTCTGAAGTCAGAAGTTTTCTGGGACTAGCTGGTTATTATTGGAGGTTTGTAAAAGGGTTCTCAATGATAGCTTCTCCAATGACTCGTATGTTGGCAAAAGATGTGAAATTTGAGTGGTTTGGTAAATGTCAACAAAGGTTTGACAGATTAAAAGCCTTGTTGACTGAAGCACCTGTGTTAGTTCAACCTGAATCGGGTAAAGAATTTGTAATTTATAGTGATGCATTATTGAATGGTTTAGGCTGTATATTAATGCAAGAAGATAAAGTAATAGCTTATGCTTCTAGACGGCTAAAACCACATGAAAAGAATTACCCGATACATGATCTGTAATTGGCAGCCATTGTTTTTGCATTGAAATCTGCTGGCATTATTTGTTTGGTGAAAAGTGTCACATATTCACCGATCAGAAAAGTTTGAAGTATTTAGTGTCGTAAAAAGATTTGAATCTGGGACAACGAAGGTGGCTTGAATTGTTAAAAGATTATGATTTGGTTATTGATTATCATCCGGGAAAGGCCAATGTGGTTGCTGATGCTTTGAGTAAGAAATCTCTATTTGCTTTGCGAGCAATGAATACCCAGTTATCTTTTTCTGATGATGGTTCAGTCATAGCTAAGTTAAAAGCTAAACCAATATTCCTACAATAGATTTATAGAGCTCAGAAGAGTGATGATGAATTACAAGCTTAACGGGTACAATTTGAGTTAAATTCTGATTCAGAATTTCAGATTGGGTCTGATGGTTGTTTGTTGTTCAGAGGCAGGATACGTGTACCGAAGAATTCAGAACTTGTAAAGAAGATTTTGCACGAAGTTCATAATGGTACTATGTCTGTTCATCCGGGAAGTAATAAAATATATAATGATTTGAAAAGATCTACTGGTGGCCGAGAATGAAACAAGATGTTTTTGAATTTGTATCAAATGTTTGATAAGTCAGCAAGTAAAAGCTAAACATCATGTGCCTTTGGGATTATTATAGCCAGTTACAGTACCAGAATGTAAATGGGAAAGAGTTGCCATGGATTTTGTATAAGGATTACCCTCATCTTCGAAAAAGAAAGATGTTATTTGGGTAATCGTTAATCGTTTGACAAAGTCTGCACACTTTATTCCAGTATGTATGGATTTCTCTTTGGATAGATTAGCTGAATTATATGTTTCTGAGATTGTCAGACTACATGGAGTGCCAGTTTCCATTATTGCAGACAGAGATCCCCGATTTACTTATCGATTCTAGAACAAATTGCAAGAAGCTCTGGGTATGCAGTTATATTTCAGTATTGCATTTCATCCTCAGACTAGCAGTCAATTAGAACGTGTGATACAGATTTTAGAAGATATGCTTCGGTGATGTTAGAATTTGAAGGTAACTGGGAAAAGTATCTACCTTTAGTTGAATTTGCATAAATAATTGTAACATCCTAAATTAGGGCCTAGTCAGAACAGTGGTTTTGAGACACAAATCTGAGATAGAAATAATTATTTTATGATTATTATGAGGTTCGTGATATGTATGCATGCTTGTGTGAAAATTTCATGAGGAAATTCTATGCATAAAATGTCCAATTTAACTTTAGGGACCAAATTGAATAAGATGCAAAAATTATGTTCTAGAAGCTTTTAGAATGAAATTTCTTTAGTTTATAAATTAGAAGGTCCTAATTAGCAATTTGACCAATTTTTATAATTTTGGACAAAAATGGGTGTGTTGTCCGGCTGCGTGTCCCCTGCACCCTAGTTTTGTAAGTCAATATGCATGGTACTAAATACGCGGGCAGAGACACGGCCATATGTCTCAACCGTGTGGAGGACACGGCCTCAGGACATGGGCGTGTGCCCAGGCTGTGTGAAGTCTGCACCTTAAATGCGAAAATTAAATTCACCACACGGCCTAGCACATGAGCATGTGACTTGGCCATTCACACGAGCGTGTGACTTTGCTGTGTGACCGTTAATTAATGCTGACATCATAAACAGAGGGTTACACGGGTTGAAGGCATGGGCGTGCCCTAGCCACACGGGCGTGTGAAATCCATACAGCCAACTCAAACGGGCATGTGACTTTCCCAATTTGGAAAATTTTTCCTAAGTGTTGTAAAATTTTTAGAAACACCTAGTTTAGTCTGAATCACTTCTAATGCATGATTTGGGCCTTGTAGGCTCGTATTAGGGATATTATGATTGAATATGAAAAATGTATGGGAAGTTATGATTGTTTAATTGTTAAGTCCAGTAATGCTTCGTAACCCTATTCTGGTGATAGATATAGGTTAGGGGTGTTACACTAATAGTTATCAGTCCATCACTAAAATGGCACCGTATGAGGCTCTATATGGTCGTAGGTGTAGAACTCCACTATATTGGACAGAGCTTAGTGAGAAAAAAGATACACAGAGTTGACTTAGTCCGTGAAATTGAAAAAAAGGTAAAGGTGATCCATGATAGCTTGAAAGCAGCCTCTGATCGTCAAAATTCTTATGCCAATCTTAAACGAAAAGAGATAGAATTTTAGGTCGGTGATAAGGTATTCTTGAAAGTATCACCTTGGAAGAAAGTTCTCTGGTTTGGCTGTAAAGGAAAATTAAATCCATGGTTCATCGGACCGTATGGAATTACAGAAAGAATTGGACTTGTTGCATATCAACTGGCATTACCACCAGAACTTGACAGAATTCATAATTTATTTTACGTGTCCATGTTACGATGGTATCGGTCAGATCCTTCACATGTTATATCTCCAACAGAAGTGGAAATTCAGCCTGACAGGACTTACAGTGAAGAACTGATTAAAATCCTGGCAAGAGAGACAAAAGAATTAAGAAATAAAAAGGTAGCTTTAGTAAAAATTCTTTGGCAATGACATGGGATTGAAGAAGCTACTTGGGAACCAGAGAATACCATGAGAAAACAATATCCGAACCTTTTTACTGGTAAGATTTTCGAAGACGAAACTTTTTAAGGGGGAGAGTTAAAATAGCCTGTTTTCTGTGAAATTAGAATAGTGGTTTCGAGACCACAAATCTGAGTCAAAAAGAAAACTTATTTCAATAATATTTCATAGTCTATATTATGATAAGAAAGACGTATGAAAATTTCGATAAGAAAATTTTACCGATTTCATGTTTAATTGAGGAAAGGTCCAAATTGCATAAAATGCAAAAATGTTGAGTTCTAGTAGCTATAAGTATCAAATAGCTATGGAATTCAAAATTTGAGGTCCTTATATGATAATTGGACCATTAAGAAAAGTTAGTAGATATTTTTGATGACTCATCCATGGAAAATTAGAAAAAGAAAAGGACCAAATTGGAAATGGGAATAAATAAAAGATGATAAATTAAGTTAATGTTTAATATCATCATTTTATATCATTTTCATCCCCAAATTCTATGAAAACCCTAAGAAAGAGAAAGAAAATCAAGCAAGCCTAATTGGGTAAGTAATCTTGTTTCGTTTTTAATAATTTTTATATTTTTGAGATCAAAATAACCTAATCTAGCTATTTTGGGGATCAATTTGTAAAGTTATCAAAGTATTGAAATTTTTCCATGGATGAATATGATGAAAATTTGAAATTTTTGGTAGAAAATGAAATTATGATTTAGGGACTAAATTGAAAAGTGGTAAAACCCATGGAAAAATTTTGATTTTTGTGAAATTCATGGGCTGTTATTATAACATGTAAATTTTGGTTAAACTTGAAATAATGATTAAATTGCATGAATTGCATTTTCTGAGCTTAAGGACAAAAGTCATTTATGAAAAGTATAGGGGGAAAATAGTAATTTAGCGTAGGAAATGAATTGAGTTCAGTTGTGTATGAAATGGATTAAATTGATGTTAAATTCATTTAATTAGATCCGGAAAACTCAAATACGAAGTTAGATCAAGGGAAAGAAAAAGTGTTGATTAGTAGATTTCTGTATACAAACAAGTAACGAGGTAAGTTCGTGTAACTAAATCATGTTTATTTATATGATTAAATTGAATGTTGTATGTATGAATTATGTAAATGTTACTGATGTGAAATTCAATACATGATCGAAAAAGCTGGATAAATGTTAAGTCTCATATGAATAATGAAATTCGATGGATACAACATTTTCCCCGTATTGATTATGGTCCTACATATGTTGCGGATAGAATATAGCTCAAACGAGCAACCCTGTTAAAAGCCTTCTCGAGCATTCCTGTTATATAGTTCCTACGAGCATCCTAATCGGTAGTGTTCCTGCATGTGTTGTGCACTACCGCAACTCTTTGTGAGCGTACTGTTACATGATTCAATCGGTTGTGATCCAGCATTTATTGCTGACACAAACACAGCTCTTCATGAGCGTCTTGATATAGGCTCTTATGAGCTTCCTGACATGGCTCATTTGAACTCCCTATTATGCTATCTGGAGCTCTCTGTTAATAACTCTTCGGAGTTACTTGTTAAACTCAACAAGCTTCCTGTTCTAAACTCTTAGGAGTTTCCTGTTTAGCCCGAATAAGCATCCTGTTGCATGGCTTATCTGAGCATCCTGATATATCGCTCAAGAGTGTACTTCCTAATTATGTGTCCTAATTGGGTACCCCTGGATATGAATTGACGGATTTCAGTTTTGTTCACTTCAAGTGTACTACATGAGCGTATCCATCGATATTATAAATAAATTCAACGGGTAAAGTTCTGACATGGCTAAACTGAACTTGAAATGATTTGTCATGGAAATTACATGTACATGTAATATGGAATAATGATATGGAAAATATATATATGAAAATCATTAAATGATGAGCTCATCCATGTTCTTGGTATTATGTGAATTACTTGACTAACATGATTGGTGAAGTTAGTGTGTTTTAGGCTATTAGCCAATTGCTTGGATGCATTTTTGTGTGCTTATCTTTAATGAAAATATATGGTAAGTTAAATTCCTGTTATACGAACTTACTAAGCATTTGAAATGCTTAATTGGTTTTACTTCCTCTATTTTATAGTACTCGGAAGCTCGTAAAGGTTGGAGATCGGTCAGAGCATCATCACACTATCCTCCAGCTCGTTTTGGTAAAAAATGGGACACTTACTTTGGTATAATGACATGTATAGGCTAATGGTGACAAGTAAGGGTATGTAAATGTTTTGGTTGTAATTAGCCATTAGAATGGCTAGTGATAAAATATTTAATATATTTATGCATGAAGTTATATCATGTGTGGTATGTGAGTATACTTGGAATAGTAACTTAGATATAATCACACTTGGGTAAATATATGATTAGAAAAAGGTAAGATGAATACTTGAAATTGAGCAACATGTCATGGATAAAACTTAAATAATAGTTTGATTTATATGCCTTGAATTGGTTGTTGAATACATTGAAGTGTTTATGCAGGTGCAAGGTAAAAAGGGTGAAAAATAAGGCTTGGAAAATGACCTTATTTTGTCCACATGGGCAGACACATGGGTGTGTGTCTCAACCATGTGTGACACATTGCCATGTGCACGGGTGTGTGGTTTGGCCGTGTGTCCCCTGCATATTAAAAATTGAGAAATGGAATCAGGATTAAGCACACAGGCAAAGACATGGGCGTGCGTCTCAGCCGTGTGAGACACATGGCCCAGCACATGGGCGTGTGTCTTGGCCGTGTAACCCCTGCACGTAGTTTTCAAAAATTAATTTGTCCACACGGTCTAGCACATGAGTGTGTGTCGGCTGGTCGTATGACCAGTTACATGGGTAAGGACATGAGCTAGAACACGACTATGTGCCTCACATCGAATGCCCACATGGCCTGGGACATGGGCATGCCATTGGCCGTGTACGCCACACGGCCTGGCCACACAAGCGTTTGTCTCATGCACCTACGAAAAATTTTGAGATTTCGCGAAAAATTTTATGTGATCCCAGTTTAGTCCCAACTCGATTCTAGTATGTATGTTGGGCCTCGAGGACCCATATAAGGGACATTATGATTGATTGTGATTGATTTTCGAAAATGAATAGTAAATGACATAAATTAATTGTAATTGAATTGTAAACTCCGATAATGCTCTGTAACCCTATTTCAACGACAGATGCAGGTTAGGGGTGTTACAGGTACACCATGCAATTTGGCTATTTCCCGAATGTATACCTCAGCTAGCTTTGGAAATGACCAATTGGTTCCAACTAGAAGAAAATGGGCTAACTTTGTAAATTGATAAACTATCATCCAAATTGCATTTCTTTTGCTAGGAGACAACGGTAGCCTTGTCACAAAATCTATCATTATGCACTCCCATTTCCATTTAAGAATCGAGATAGGCTAAATAAGTTCGGTGGGGATGTAATGTTCTACCTTAACTCGCTAACAAGTGAAACATTTCTCTACGAACTTGACTATCACTCTTTTCTTACCGGGCCACCAATATGGTTCTCGTAGGTCACGATATACTTTTGTTCCGCTAGGGTACATAGCAAAAGGACTATCGTGGGCTTTGTGAAATATTAACTATTTTAAATTGGCTACATTTGGAACACAAAATCAATTGCAAAATCTCAAACATCCCTAATCATTGATGCTAAAATTTTCTACCGTGCCATGCTGAAGCATTTCCTTTTTCCTAGGCAACTTGGAAAAGACAAGTTGTGCCTTTTTGGTTTATTCAAACAAAATCAGTTTAATTTTCAATTCAACTAATAAGATACCATCACTACTAATACTGAGTTGAACGAACATCACCTGCAACTCAACTATTGCTTTTCTGCTAATGTGTCAAGTACAATGTTAGCTTTTTTTGGATGATAATCAATGACACATTTGTAATCTTTCAAGAGTTCAATCCAACGATGCTGTCTCAAATTCCACTCCTTGTAGGTTAGAAGGTATTTAAGACTTGTGTGATCAGTATAAATATGACACTTTTCACCATACAAATAGTGCCTCCAGCTCTTTAGAATGAAAACCACAACGAGTAGATTTAAATCATGAGTTGAATAGTTGCATTCATGCATTTTCAACTGACGGGACGCATACACAATTACCTTACCATCCTGCATCAAGAAACAACCCAAACCATTCAACAAGGTGTCATTATAGAACATAAAGTCTTTTCCTAATTCAAGCAAGGTCAAGATTGGTGCTTTGGCCAACATTTGTTTCAATTTTTTTGAAACTCTTCTAACACTGATTGCTTCAAACAAACTGAACATTCTTTTGCAATAGTTTTGTCATCAACATAGCTATCTTTGAAAACCCATTTACAAATCTTTGGTAGTAACCAGACAAATCAAGAAAACTATGGACATCTGACACATTTCTCGGTGTTTTCCATTGTAAGATAGCCTCAATCTTTTTCGGATCAACATGAATCCCATTTAAAAAAATGGCATGTCTAAGAAGTACAACCTCGAGTAACCTGGATTCACATTTACTAAGCTTCTCATATATTTTTTTTCTCACAAAACTTGAAAAATAATTCTGAGATATTGTTTGTACTCAACTTTTGATTACAAATAAATTAAGATGTCGTCGATAAACGCCACCACAAACTGATCCAAATAGAGTTGGAAGATGCGTTTCATGAGATCCATGAAAGCCGTAGGATCATTTTTCAGTCCAAAAGGCATCACCAGAAATTCATAATGGCCATAATGCATGTGAAACGTTGTTCTCGATACATCACTATCTTTCACTTTCAACTAATAGTAACCCAAACTCGAATCAATATTGGAAAAGACTAAAGCTCCTATCAATTAATCAAATAAGTCATCAATACGAGGTAAGAGATACGATTCTTAACCATTAGCTTATTTAGTTGTCGGTAGTCTATACAAAGCCATATTGGACCGTATTTCTTTTTAACAAACAATATTAGGGCTTCCCATGATGATATACTACGACGTATAAAGCCACAATCTAGTAAATATTGCAACTGAACTTTCAATTCTTTGAGTTTTGTTGGTACCATACAATAAGGGGAAACTAAAAATGGATTCGTTCTAGAAAATACTTCGATTGCAAACTCAACTCTCGATCTGGTGGTAATCTCGACAATAACATAGACCAGAAAAGCTTCACTACCTTGATTAAGAAGTTTATTAGTTCGAATTGCTAAAATGATATGAGTTGAACCACTCGTTCTGGCACCATTCACTTCTATCCAAAAACTTCTTTTTAAGACAATCTAATGTCACCCCATGCTCAATTAGCCAATCCATACCCAAAATCAGATCAAAATCACCAAATTACATAATTAACAGGTCGATAAGAAAGGATACATTCTGAATATCTAACGGACACCGCTTACACACTTAATCGACTGGCATCGTTTATCCTAAAAGACTCGATACAACCATAACTACTTTTGATGTCTCAAATTTTAGACTTCTCGACTTAACCAATTCAGCAATAATATACGAATGTGAGGATCTATAGTCTGTCAAAGCGTAAACATGCGTTGGAAATAAAATAAAGATACCTACTACAACATCTATAGCATTGCCCTCCTCATGAGTTCGTATGACATATGCTTAAGCCAATGCTCCGGCCTCTAATGGATGAACAATAGTTTCACTCCCCTTTCTTGAACCACTTCTCGATATAGAACTACCTCGATTAATCCCTCGACCCCTAATTGCAGGTGTAGACCTCTGGGTAGGGGTAGGAGTGGTATTATCGCTTCTCGGGCACTCATGAGCAAATTTTCCAATGATCCACAACTAAAATGGCTCGCAACAACTTCCAACATTCACATCAATGATTTTTCCCATAATGCTCACAATTCAGTACATCAAAATGTCGAGCAGGACCTCGCACACAACCCACTGATACAGATGGTTAACGATCTCAATTCCTTTCAGATCTGTCAAACTTTATAGTCGATCTCCAATTTTCATGAGGATCCCTAGTCTGTTTAGGTAATGAATGTGAGCTAGCAGTCTCTGTTCATTTTCCAGCAACTCATGTAGGCTCAAGTTTCTTGTTGAGGCCCATAGCTTATTCCATCATTGACAAACTCTAAAATTCGGTGAGATACTAGTTGAACTCTGAGTTTATCGTGCAAACCATGCATAAAATGTTTATAACTCTAAACTTTAGAAAGCACAAATTTTGAGGCATATTCATTAAGTCATAAAACCTCACACTCATAATCAGTTAAAAGCATCTCATTTTGTTCTAACAACAAGAATTCTTTCTTCCGATCTTTCAGGTATAATTCTTCGATGTACTTTTTCTAAAAATGATATTGAAGGAATTCCCAATCAGCTCGATCAGTAGGTACATGGCTTGTATCTGTTTGCCACCACGTATATGCTTCTCATTGCAGTAGAGAAACAACATAGATTACACATTCTTGCGGGGTGTATTCAAGTTGTTGCAAAATGCGTTGAGTCAATTCTAACCAAACTTAGGCAATTGAGGGATCAACCCCTTTCAATCCTAGAAATTTGGTAGCACCATACCTATGCAATTCTTTAATTAGAGCCTATCAAACAATAGACACAGGTACTACCATAAGAGTAGTTCCCACCACTCTTTGGAGAGCATCGGCTATAGCATATAGTATAGTCGTATCGCTTTGTCTCCCTCATTTCCATCTCTATCAACCCTAGGTTGTTGAGCACCAGTTGAAAGTGCTACAAATTTGACCCTATTTATATTCTCAATGAAGTGACCGCTACTATGAATATCCTAATCAACTTCGTTTTTGAATTCTCTCGATATCTTTTCACTCATTTTGATTTTTTTATGAACTTTGGTATTATATAATAGATAGATATTGCATTTTTCTTAGTAGGAACCCCAAATTTTTACGACACTACTCGAAAGTAGAAGTAGTCCCACCAATCGAGTTGCACAAATTAATCCAATCGGGTAACCTCTTTCCTTTATATATTTAATTGCACATTACGAACAATGTGCCAAATAAAGTGTGGGGGTGACTTAGGAAAAATTTTTAAAATTTCTATTTATGTCTTTTCTTTTGTTTTTAGTATTTTTTAACTTTTTTATTGCATGTTTTCTATGTGCTTGAGCTTGTAGAAATACAAGTGATTGATTAAATGCATGTTAATAGGATTTTGTGAATAAATCGTAAATTTAGTTTGATAGCAATTGATTCTAATTTTTTAATTTTAGGCTACTTAGTTCCATTTCTTACATTGTGAATAGATTTAAGGTGTTAAGTATATCACATGATAAATATGTATAGAATAGCATACATGTTTAATTGAATTATAGGTTGTAAAAATTGATAGACTTGGCCAATTTAATCTATGTATAAAATTACCTTGGGATGACATAAGGCATTGTTTGGAAGACAATTCCTTGAGCCTAAAAGCTATCCCATAAATATTCTCCCTAGTAACTATTTTGAGCCTTAATCCATTTTCTTGATGAACCCAAAATGAAACCTTAAGCCTATTATATATTCTATTTGATCATTTATTTCTTGGTCCTTGCACGGATTTAGACATCCGACCATCGATATTGATGGATTAGGTAGATACATCTCAGTGGTTTCAAAAGAAAAGAAAAGAAATTGAATAACTAAGGAATTGTATGGTATAGTGAGTATAAGAATTTTGAACTTAAAGAAAAATAATGAAAACTATCAATCAAGAAAATGTCGATGAAACACAAAGACAAAGTGAGAAAAATAAGGAAAAATTGTGTTATCATAATTTCTAAAGAGCCTGCTTAGACTTTTAAAATAATACATTTTCCTTAACATTTACCATAATTCTTTATCATTAAAGGAACAAGAAAATGTATTTAAACATAATACATCATATTTATAATAATTTATTACAATACATAAGTTAAATAAAACAAACTCATATGGTATAATCCTACAATATGCCACTTGTCCAACCAGGCCCACTATATGCATAGTTTCCCTTTTTATCATTTCTCTTGCATACTCTTGGCTTGTCCCTCCAAGCGACACACTTAAATACCAATACTTGAAATATAAACATAACATTTCGTAATTCAAAGGAACTTAATGAGATCTGACACAACATACCTTTTTAAACTTATTATGCTAAATTTCTCATCTTGAATATTTGGATTTCCTCACATCTATCTTTGGCAGATACCTTCACATTGCCAATTATATGGTTGTATACTTAGGCTCTATTTGTTTCACTGAAAATGACTTCCGGAAAATAATTTTTGGAAAATGATTTACTTTTCTGGAAAAGCTAATATTTTCTGGTATTTGGATGAATTTGTGTAAAATATTTTCTGTTGGTTGGTAGATTTCTTAAAAATATTTCATAAAAGTTGTTTTAATGAAACAAACATACGCTTGAGATTTTCTTATTTTTTATTGTTTAATTGAATTTATTTGTATCTATGATTCCATATTTTACATTGTTTTTGCGTATATTAAAAATATTATGTTAAATTCAGTTCATTACAATGTCAATTTTAATTACATGATTACCAAATGGATATTTTTATTTAAAATGTGACGATGTTAACAATTAGACTTGATTTTCAAATTTGAAAAGTAAAGGGACTAAATTCTTGAAAATAAAAGTATAAGAACTAAACAAAGAAATCTATGAAGTGTACTTAGACTTATGACATATTTTAACTTTAATACTACAAAACATTTATTATTAATATATGTATAATTGTAATGAATATTTATTATTAAAATATTAATATTGAATATTTTCAATAATATGTGAATAATATTATTTAAAATTATTATTTTTAAAATTTATTATTAAAATAAAATTGAAATATTAAATAATTTATTAAAATAATAAATTATATTTATTATATTAATAATTTATTATGTGACTAAAATAAATAATTAAATATATATGTTTAATAATATTGAAAAATATAATATTTTAATAATTTTAAATATTTTAAATATAAAAATAAAATTTATTAACAATATAATAATATTAAGCTTGGTTTAAGTTAATTTTTATATAAAAATAAAATTATCTATAGATGAGCTCTTTTCCGAAAAATAACTTACGCTTTTCGAAAGGGTTAGTCATTTTACAGGAAAAAAGGCTTATTTTACGTTGACCTGTAAGTCATTTTCCGTTGACCAAGCTGTTTTCTGTGAAACAAACACAGGAAAATGCAAAAAACATTTTCCGTAAAACAGTTTACATGTAAACAAACGGACCCTTATACGCCACTTACAATTCTTAACGTATCATCAATCATCTAACTATTTTGGTGACTCTAGATCTTAACAGACAATACTACTTTTTCTTTTCTCTTCAGATAAAATTTAACAGTTTTTCTAGAACAATTACCCGCAGACATCATTCTTGGCGGACACCACTTATTGTTCATACTTTTGGTGGATTCTCATACTGATATTGCTAAATCAAATGCTAAGTTGGACTATACTCTAACCCAACCCAATACATACTCATACCGATGAGATATACTTCAGATCATTTAGAAGAATTTTCACAAGTCTTTGTTACAGGGCACAAGATCTCCAAAATAACGAATAACTCAGATTTCATCAAGTCTCAGAACAATACATGGTACTAATCACATTCAGTAAATACTAAATAACTCGAATTTCCACCTTAATAGCACGAATAGATCAACCTGACAAACTCCTACATCGAATATGCCTTTATAATAAACTGATGGATAACCATTACGGATACCCTCTTTCAACATACCGATTCGTTCTTCTTTCAACAACTTGTTTTAAGACTTATTTCATTTCATCACAGAAATTTTCATACTAGATAACTTTAGATAGATTATATCCTTATCATAGACTTATCAGAATATGCCATAAGGTCTAGACAAAGATACGCCACAAAGACAACATATTGAATATGCCACAAAGGCTAATAGAATATAGCACAAAGGCTAACAGAGTACCACCCAGGCACCCCATTAACTATCAGGTTTGCAATATGGATTTCCTTAAACTCACAGAGGGTAAGGTTTACCCATAATTGCCCTAGGACACGCAAAAAACACCCAAGGAATAAATGCGGTTCTTCCACCCTTTTCTCAAAATTATGTCATGGCCATGGATGTAACACCCCGTTGGAAGTCTTTGTATTTGGCTACTGTTTGACTTATAGTTGGTAAAATAAGGATAGATATGAGTAAGTAAAGTGTTGCCTTGGCTAAGTATAAAATTTTGTGTATTGTGCTATTTGGCGAACTCCTAGTTTGGCGGACTCTTCTATTAAGTATCCGTATAACCAGAGGCTTTAGGTGAACTTGTTAATTTCATAGTTGTTTAGATTTGTTTATTATTTTAATATGATAATTTGGTAGTTAAGTTGAGATTTAGTTAGAATAGAACTAGACTACTGTAGATGATAAGACTTAAATTATGTTAAGTGCACTTAATCATGAGAATCAAGAGTGTTGGTGGAATTATCTGATTTGTCCACTAATCCTTGTCTTTGTGCTTAAGTATACAAGGAAGCGGGGGTCTTTCCAAACACCTTTACGTTTTCTTCTTCTTTCTTGATTTCTTCTGAAAACTCTTTGAAAACTTAAGGTTGGAAAACTTCTTTAAAGTAATGTTCGTAATATTCAACTAACTTCTACATTAGTACCAGCTCACTGGTAATTACAGATGAACCCTAAATTATCCTCAAAGTAGTTTACGTGTTTTTCATTCTACATGCATATATGTTAAAATGCTGTGTGAGGTAGGAAGCTTCCTAATTCTAAAATAAGTGTTATTGATTCTTGTATGCATGATCAGATTTGATAAATTGATGATCTGATATGTATAACTATCTTTATTTTAGCTCAAGAAACTAACAAAGGTCCAAGTGATAAAGAGTTTTTGGTGTGTTCCTTCTTACTTCCATGTATTGTAGTTTCATTTTTTTTTATAATTTGTGTAAGTAAGTATTCTTCCTCTGTAATGGATGAAAAGAGTATTCTTCCTCTGTAATGGATGAAAAGAGTATGTGTGGATAATGGTTATCCAGAGTCATCAGTGTAAGTTTAGCCTGTCTGTGATATGAAGTAAGCATCATCCTTCATGCTTAAGCGACTACCACCTGCTTCTGATATTTTTGATATTATCTGATATATGGTGATGGAGATGAGGATATATGTTTGTATAGCCTCTGGTAAGGTAGTTATATTGCAAACCAGACTGACAAAACATGATAAAACATGTTATTCTAAATGAAAATGATATGAGGAGATAAGGGGGAGAATGTATGTGAATGAGATTGAATGATATGCTCCCAATTTTGAATTTGGGTACGTGGTTGGCATGAATATGAGGTGTCTACGTTATTTTTAAGTTGGCGTACTTAGTTTGTTTGTGTTCTGTATGCGTCATTGGGTGTGCTATGTTTAATTTGTGTAAGTCGCTCAAAAAGGTTCAGTTGTACAATCAGTAATATTATGTATGATTTCCTTTTTGGAACTCACTAAGTTCATATGAACTTACTTTATTACCTTTTCCTTCTCAGGCTTGCTGACTAAAGGAAGACTTTGTTTGAAAGACTACATAAAAGTGCTGCTTCTTGTGAGCTGATTGACTCATGGGGGTAGCATATAAATGTAAATAGGAATTGATATGTATAAAAAAATTCTATTTTTTTAAGACTCTATTTTTATAAGACCTTTATTAAATATCAAAGTTTAGACTTAAATTTTTACATTCTATTTAGTAAAATTGTTCTATACAAACTTATACGACATATGGCTTGAACGTTATTATGTATTGTTAATGATTTCATTTAAACTTTAGAAAAGTAATAGTTATAATATGTTTTATATCTATAAATTTGTAAGAATTATTGTGACACCCCTAAAGTGACCCCAGTCGGAAAGTGGTTTCGGGACCACAAAACCGAGTCATAAAAATAATTAACCATTATAGTTGATGCTCATTATATGTACATATGCATGTGTGAAAATTTCATGTTTGAATTTTGTTAATTGTAAGTGAATTTTATCAAATAGGACTTATGTGAGGAAATTTAGAAATGTGCTAGGCAAATGTAAAGTGGCCTAATAATGCATGTTGTGAAAAGATGGGTTTGCATGGCAAATTACCCAAAATTAAGCATAGTGGCCGGCCATGCTATGGGTGGAAACATGTTGGAAACATGTTGTATTAGTGTGTTATGTTACAAAGAATAAAATAAGAGGTTAGTATTAAAGAAATGAAAAGAGAGGGTGATGAAAAAAAAAGTTGTCTCACCTTGCTCCTCCATTGCCGTGACTTGGGGAGGGAGAAGAAAGTTGGGTTGCTTTAATTTTTAGCTTAGAAGATGGCAAGAAGGAGGAAAACTATGATTTTAGCTAGTTAGGTAGCTGAAATTTCAAGTAACTCAAGAATCCATCGAAGAAGAAGAAGAGGGTGCAACAAAAAGAAAATGGAGACAGCTTGCATGTTGAAGGAAACTAAGGATTTAGCTTGTTTAGGAGTTGTATCCTAAGTTGGTAAGTTTTCCAAGCTCTCCTCTATCTTTAACTTTGTTTTAAAGAAAATGATGATGGATTGTGGTTGGAAGGCATGAATGTGGGTTGTAGAAAAGAAAAGCTCTTAGATTAGTTGTAAAAAATTACTACCGTCAATTTTGTGCCTTCGTTATGCTGTCCAAAATTTGAACAAATTAATGGTTCTATTTTCATGCCGATTAGGGGTTGATAAATTGAGTTTAATAGCTAAAATATTATGTTAATCTTACTAAGTTTCAATTGTTAGTAGTGACGTAACCATTTGACAATTAAATGCATAAACGATCGCTGGAAATTTCAGCTTGAAAACAAATTGTTCCAAGATGTAAATGCTGATTTGAATGTGCTGTAAAATGTGGAGAAATTGATCTACTGCATGCTTGAAATAAAAGAAAATAATGCTTGCTGTCCAGATTGGAATTTTGCTAGAAGGTTGAACAATTGTTGTTCAAATGAAATTTTGGAGTGTTTAATGGACTCCATGTTGCTAAAATTTACATGAATAGAAATTTTTAAGCTTAAATTGTAAGAAATTGAGTTGTGTGGTTTAAATTGTCAAAGATGCATTTGGCAATTGATTATAATTTGTTAAAGGGTGTAAAGTATTGATAGTTCTAAATCGTACATAGTTAAATGAACATGGAAGCTCGATAAACTTTTATTTAGAATGGAAGTAGGAGAAGTGTGTATTCGGCCATGTTGTGATTGAGTTGAATTTGAATGGTGATTGCCAAATGTGATTGTTAAGTGAATAATATTAGTTAAGTACTTAAGCAATCTATTGTTTTACTTAAGCTTAAGAGCAAAGAGGATCAAAGTCGGATAGGGAAAAGAGAAAGTAAACGAATAGCCGTGGACATCTAATCGTCGACCACTTCGAGGTAAGTTTTAAGCGATTAATCGTTGAGTAAATTCAATCATAATAGGACATAATGAGTTGATTTGATAAGATATGATGTGGCCATGATATGTCTTAAACTCAAATGGTAAGTTCATAGGTGTTTGGACTTGAAATTTAAGAGCAAATTGTAATAATTTGCTTTGGACAGCAGCAGTAACGTGAATTTAGAAAATCACTATAAATTGTTGGTGTGGAATTATAGGCTGAACAAGATATGTAATCGAAGCTTAGTTGGTCTAGTTTCTTATAAAAGAGACCGTGGAAGTAAAGAAATTTCCTATAAAGAGATATTTAAAGTGTATGGGACAGTGTCGGAATGACTCAAATCCCTGTTCTGTTTTTGGAAAATCATTATAATTTGTACAAAAATGGTTATAAGATAAGATTTATATGCTTAGACTCCTTAATGAGTCTAGTTTCAAATGGAATCAAATAGAACACATTATGAATTCTGTACAATGAAAAATTTGATTCAGAGCGAAGAGTGGTCAGATTAGTCAAACAGTGAAACAGGGAAACTTTAAGAAAAATCTGGTATTGATTGGCCGAACCTAAAATTCTTAAAATTTTATGGGTGAAAGATACATGAGTCTACATTCGGAAAATTAACGGCAATTGATTTTCAGTTTTGTAGCTCCAGTTATAAACAACTTAGTGACTGTTGGTCGTGAAAACCGCTTGTAGTGAATATGTGATTTTGTTGTAAACTTCAATGAAACTATTTGAGTTGCTTATAAGCTATTGCTGAAATTGATGTACAAGAAAAATATGAAATATGTATGATATACATATATGTGTGATAAGGCCGAATGGCCAATGTGATGAATGTGAAAGTGCATATGTGTGATAAGGCCGTATGGCCAATGTGATGAATGTGAAAGTGTATATATGTGATAAGGCCTAATGGCCGATGTGATGAATGTGAAAGTGTATGTATATGTGATAAGGCCTAATGGCCGATGTGGTGAATGTGAAAGTGTATGTATATGTGATAAGGCCTAATGGCCGATGTGGTGAATGTGAAAGTGTATGTATATGTGATAAGGCCTAATGGCCGATGTGGTGAATGTGAAAGTGTATATATATGTGATAAGGCCTAATGGCTAATGTAAAATATATGTGTGATATGCATATGTGGTAAAGCCGAATGGCTAATGTGAATGTTGTAACATGTGATTAAATGTACATGAAACTTGGAAAATGTTCCGGGTGAGACCCAATGACTACGCGTGGAGATTATGACCGGTAAGACCCGATGACTACGTGTGGAGATTATGTCCGGTAAGACTTAGAATAAGAATTGCTTATAAATATAAGCAATGCGAAAGGTTAAACAGTATGTACTCCAAGTTTATATGTGAGCTTGATTTAAACTAAACCATAAGGTAGTTATGTGATGTATACGAGAGCAATCTATGAGACTATTCCTATGATTATGATGAGATGTGCATATTCGGATAAAAGGGTGGTATACCCGAAGGAAGAGTGAAATAAAATACGAACAACTATGTTATAACTTGATTGTTATCTGTTGACACTGCTTGAAACTTACTAAGCATTGTAATGCTTACTCCGTGTACTTTGTTTCCTCTGCTTTATAGATCTCATTTGGAAGCTACAGTGCTCGGGGATCGTCAAGAACTAGTCACACTATTACTATCCATTGTTTGGTACTGCTATGTTTTGGAATATCTTATGGCATGTATAGAATAGACTAGTAGTGAGAGGATATCTTGGTTAATGTATAGGACTACCGCTTTTGTTGTAGGTCATGTACCCTTCGGTTTTGTGTAAATTTGGATAGCCATGCGAAAATGGCTTAGATATACTTTGATCATAGCTTTATAATCGTTTGTATGTTGTTTGTCAAGAGGTATGGAAATGTTGGTAACGGTTAGCCATGGGAATGGTCATTCATGATCACTTTTGGTATATGTATGACAAACTCTAGTTGATCCATGGAGGATCATGAAATAGGTAAAGTTTACCTTAAAAATAGATGTTGGTAGCAGCAGTGATGTGAATGTGAAAAATCACTAAAAATAGTAGAAAGGGAATTAAATAGTGAATAAATTATGTAGTCGAACCTTGGTGAATCTATTTTCATAGGAAAGTAACGAAACGATCATATGAACAGTATGTTAAGAGATATTTAAGTTTTCGTGAGACAGGACCAGAACGGTTTCTGGATTCCCTGTTCCGACTTTGGAAATTCATTGTAAATTAACCAGAGATAATTCGGAGTCATGCCATATATGTATAGATTCCTCTTTGAGTCTAGTTTCTATAGAAACAAACGGCATCAGTATTGAAGCCCTGTACAGGGAGATATCCAGGTCGTAATGTATGATGGTCAGTGTAGTCGCACCCTGTAACAGGGGAGACTTTAACTAATAAACTGTACTAATTGGCCTGACCAATAATTCTAGAAAAAAATTTGTAGATGCATATATGAGTCTAGTTTCAGGGAAAAATTACGAAACTGGTTTTCGAGTCTTGGAACTCAAGATATGATTTTTAAAGTGACAGTAACGCAGTTAGCCAACTGCCTGGAAAATTTTTAAAATGGACTGTGAAAGTGAATGGTTTAAGCCGTTAACCCCTCGTGTCCGACTCCGGCAGCGGACTCGGGTACGGGGTGTTACAATTATATAAATCTTTCACCAAAATGTTTTGAATTTAATTTGATTTAAATAAGTGACACATCATACTTGGATCCAAATATTGGTTGAGTTTGGCATGTTACAAGTTTGGTATGAGAGCCAAGTTTGAATTGATTTTAAAAAAAATCAAAGGCTATTCACACCCTATCATGCATGATACGCCTCTAGCTAGTTCCTGTGTTTGAAACTAATCTGAATTTCTTGTAGAGTTGCTAACCATGTCTAAAGGGTCCAAAGAAGTGACTAGGGAAAAAAATTGAAAGTCATGTTCCCCCTTTTCCAAAACAAGTACCTATAATTGGCTTGGGAGCAGCTTGAAATGCTTTTATAATTGTTTTCTGTACGATGATGACACAAATGTCTGACAAGTTGTTGGGGAATACTTAAGCACCCCAGCCTCAATAGTGTCAGCAACCACAACTAGAAGTGGTTTGCCTAGCATCATCTGTACCACCAGTTTTAGTTGCAACTCCAACTAAAAGAGACCCTGTAAAAGAAATTCATAAGAGGGGTGCTAAGGAATTTTTAGGTGACAAAACTGATGATCCCATTGTTGTTGAGTAGTGGTTGTCTTGAGTTTGCAGAGTGATAAAGGAACTAAAATGTATATCAGAAGACAGTCTCTTGTGTGTCATATCATTGCTAGAGGGAGAAGCCTATCAGTGGTGGGAAACATTGACTAGTTTGACCCCTAAAGAGATTATTTATGTGGAGTTCTTTCTAGAGAAGTTCAGAGAAAGGTATGTAAATTAGATGTATGTAAAATAGATGAAGAAAGAATTTCTTTATCTTAGACAATGAAGGATGTCTTTGATTGAATATGAATGAGAATATGTTAGATTTGGTCGTTATTCTAAGAACATGTTCCAATCAGAGAAGGAAATGTGTGATAAGTTTGAGTGGGGATTAAGTGAAAAAATTTGTGCTCCGGTAGCAGCTTTTGAATGTTAAAGTTTAGCATCTATGACAACCAAAGCTCATAAGCTGGAGATAATTATTCGAGACAGAAGCAAGAACATTGAAAGTTTAGCATCTATTATAGGATCCAAGTATGGTGTGTCATTACTCAAAATCACACTAATTTTAAAACATTTTGGTGAAAGCTTTATATAATTCTTTTAAAGTTATAAATATAAGACATATATTAGTTGTTACTATATAAAGGTTAAAATGAAAACATCAATAATTTAAAATAATATACAAACCATATGGCATGTAAGTTCAAATATAATAACTTCATTAAACAAAATATATTAATTTATAACCAAAATGTAATACTTTATAAAAATATCATAAAAAGCAGAATCTTATCAAAACAGAAGTTCTTTGTACAAATAATTTACAAATACACTTAAGCCCCACCCCTACAAGTCATGCATGA
Organism: Gossypium arboreum; assembly: GCF_025698485.1. Classification (NCBI taxonomy): domain Eukaryota; kingdom Viridiplantae; phylum Streptophyta; class Magnoliopsida; order Malvales; family Malvaceae; genus Gossypium; species Gossypium arboreum. The sequence goes on along the minus strand of NC_069079.1, from coordinate 70,988,774 downwards.
TACAAAATAAAGCAATCAGTACACAATAGTAGTAGTACTCTAGTATAGTCTTTCTAACAAAGCTTTTCTTCAGTCAGCAAGCCTAAAAAGGAAAAGGTAACAAAGTAAGTTCATATGATCTTAATGAGTTCCAAAGATAAATCATACATAACGTTATAGATAGTACAATTGAACCTTTCTGAAGGATTTACACACATTCACATAGTATCCCCAATGGCGTATACAGAACACAGACAGACTCAAAATGCAAACTTACATATCTCTTGGGTGTATACTGTACGCTAGCTCAACACAACTCAGACAAATCCATTCTCATGCCAGCCATGTACCCAGAATTCAAAATCAGAAGCATGTCATTCAATCTTGTTCACATACGAATTCCCCCTTAACTCCTCATATAATTTTCATTTAGAACAACATGTTTTATTGTGATCTGCCAATTCGATTTGCAATATAGCATCCCTATCGAAGGCTACACAAATATGTCTCCTCATCTCCATCACCTCATATAAGTCCATATCATATCATACATATTAGAAATAGATGGTAGTGGCTTAAGCATGAAGAATGACACTTACTTTATATCACAGACAGATTGCTCTCAAAACTAAAAACTTTGGATAACCATTACCCACACAACATCTTTCATCCATTACAGAGGAGGATTTTGCCTTAATTATAAAATAAATAAAATTACAACACGTGGAAATAAAAAAGGAGCCCAGTAAAAACTCTAGCACAAGTCTATAAAATAGGTCTTTTGCCTTTATCACTTGGACCTTCATTAACTTCTTGAGCTAAAATAAAGATAATTAAACATATCAAATCATTAATCGATCAAATATGGTCATGCATGCAAGAGTAAAAATACTTAATCTAGAATTAGGAAGTTTCATTCCTCACACGCTATCCTAACATTTATGCATGTAGAATGAGAAACACGTAAATGACTTAGAAGGTAACCTAAGATTGAACAGTAATTACTAGTGAGCTGGTACTAACGTAAAAGTTAGTTGAATAATGCGAATGTTACTTTGAAGAGGCTTTCTGAACTTAGATTTTCAAAGAGTTTTCAAAGGAAATCAAGGAAGATGAAGAAAACTTAAGTTTTCAAAAAGACCACTGCTATCCTTATATACTTAAGCTCGAAGACAAGGATTAGTGGAAAAATCAAATAATCCCACTAAATCTATTATTCTCGTGATTAAGTGCACTTAACATAATTTAAGTCTTATTATATACAGTAGACTAGTTCTGTTCTAACTAAATCTCAACTTAACTAACCAAATTATCATACTTCAAATGATAAACAAATATAAACAATTGCAAACTTAACGAGTTCGCCTAAAGCATCTAGGTTGGAAGGATACTTAACAGAAGAGTCTGCCAAACCACATAACTCGTCGAAACTAAGAGTTCGCCAAATGGTGCAATATGCATAATTCTATACTTAGCCAAGACAAACATTTTAATTACTCATATCTATCCTTATTTTACAAACTATACGCCAAACGGTAACCAAATACAGAGACTTTGTTGGGCAGACTATTACAATTCTCTCCCACAGAGAATATTTCGTTCTCGAAATTCATACCTATGAATAGTTTTGGATACTGATTTTTTATTAAACTTTCTCTTTCCTAAATAGCCTCTTTTTTATTATAATTTCTCAATAATACTTTCACCAAAGGAATTGTCTTATTTCTAAGCTCTTTCCGCTCTTTTGCCAAGATACGAATGGGCTCTTCCTTATAAGACAGATTCAGTTCTACCTTTAACTCTTCAATTTGCAGAACATGATCCAGATTTGATCTAAATCTTCTCAATATATACACATGAAACATATTGTGAATCTATGACAACTCTAGAGGTAAAGTCCATTTATAAGCGACCAGTCCAACTTGCTCGAAGGCTTTATATGACCCTACAAATCATGGAATCAATTTTCCTTTCTGACCAAATCTTATAATCTTTTTCCATTCCAAGTAGAGACTTTTAAGAAAAAATTATCACCAACTTTAAAAGAAATCTCTTTTAGCTTCAGATTAGCAATAATCTTTCTGATGATACTGTGTAGATTTTAGATTACTATAAATGACAGAGACTTTTTCTTCCATTTCACGCTGTAACTAAGGACCTACTATTTTTTTTTCACTAAGCTCCGTCAAACAAGTGGGTGTTCTACACCGTCTACCATTCAAAGCTTCAAATTGAGGCATTTTTAGACTAGCATGATAACTATTATTACATGCAAATTCAACTAGAGGAAGATACCTATCCCAATTTAGCCCAAGTTCAATTACATAATTTCTTAACATATTCTCCAAAACTTGAATGACTCTTTCAAACTGACCATCTGTTTAAGGGTGAAATGCAGTACTGAATTGCAACTTAGTTCCCAATTATCCCTATAATTGCTTCCAAAGTCTTGAATTAAACCTTAGGTCTCTGTCTAAAACTATGGAAGATGGGATTCCAAGTAGACGTATTATCTCAGAAACATAGAGCTCAACTAGCCTTTTTAGAGAATAAATAGTGTGGACTGGCAAAAAATGAGTTTACTTAATAAGTCGATCTACTATGACCCAAACCAAATTCTTCTTTGAAGGACCGAGAGGTAGCCTTGACACAAAATCCATGGTAATTCTTTCCCATTTCTATTTTGGCATCTCCAAAGGATATAACTTAACTTGATGTTCTATTTTAACTCTTTGGAAAGTCAAACAAGTTGACACATATTTTATGATTTCCCTCTTCATTCTAGGCCATCAATATAAGCTTTTCAAATCTCTATGCATCTTGATAGCCCTGGATAAAGTGAAATGGGTCCATGATGAGCTTCCTTTAGTATTTCATTTCTTAAGGCATTCCTAACTGGTACATACATTCTTCATATAAATTTCACCACTTTTACCTAAATTGAAATTTGCTTTATTACCAAAATCATACGTTGCTTATACATATCATACTATGCATCTTTCATCTACTATTCCAAAATTTGAGAGAGAAAAGTTGGCTTAATAGTTAACTCTATCAATAATGATCCAACATCAACCATACTCACTTTTGCTCGTAATGATGTTAATGTTACCACTGTTTATCTACTTAAAGCATCAGCTACAACATTTGCTTTCCCAGAGTGATACTCTATAGCCAAATCATAATATTTTAGCAATTCCATCCAACATCTTTGGCATAGATTCAAATCTTTTTGTGTCAACAATTACTTCAAACTCTTGTGATCAGAGAATACACAACTCTTTTCTCCATACAAATAGTGTATTCATATCTTCAACGCCAATACTACTTCTGCTAGTTCCAAATCATGGGTTGGGTAGTTCTTCTTATGAGGTTTGAGTTGGCGTGATGCATAAGCTATAATCTTACCCTTCTATATATGTACACATCTAAGTTCATTCAGAGATGCATCAATATGAATAGTATACTCTATACTTGACGCTGGCTGTGCTAAAACTAGAGGTTAAGTCAATATTGCTTTCAACTTCTCAAAACTTTACTAACACTCATCAGTCCATTCAAACCTCTCTTTCTTTCTCAATAGATTAATGAAAAGATTGCCAACATTGAAAAGCCTTTCAAAAACTTTTTTAATAGCTTAAGCTACGAACTTTAGTGACATTTTTGGGCAGATTTCATTCAAGTACAACTTTCACCTTCTTAGGATCTACTTTAATACCTTCAACAGAGATCATATGGCCTAAAAGATGTACTTCTCTCAGCCAAAATTCACACTTACTGAACTTGGTATATAACTGATTTTCACGTAATATTCTCAACACAATTCTCAAATGTTCCTCATGATCAGCTTCATTCTTAGAGTAAACCAAAAGATTATCAATAAAAACCACTACAAACTAATCTAAATATGGTTGAAACACTCTATTCATCAAGAATATGAATATTGTAGGTGCATTAGTTAAACCAAAGGGCATTACTAAAAATTCATAATGGTCATACCTTGATTGAAAGGTAGTCTTAGGCACATCATCACCTCTGATCTTCACTTGATAATATCCAGATCTCAAATCAATCTTAAAGAAAATTGTAGCCCCACACAACTAATAAAAAAGACTTCAATTTTGGGCAAAAAATACTTATTCTTTATAGTTGCCTTATTCAACTATAGATAATCTATATATAGGCACAATGTTCCATCTTTCTTCTTCACAAACAAAATTGGCGCACCCCATGTTGACACACTCGGTCTTATAAATCCCTTATCCAATAGATCTTGTAACTGTGATTTCAAATTTTTCAGTTCTAATGGTTCCGTTTTGTAGGAAGTATAGGAGATAGGAGTTGTACCAAGTTCCAATTTAATTGAAAACTCTACTTCTCTCTCAGGTGGCATCTCTGGAAGCTATCTTAGAAACACATCTGGAAATTCCCTTACCATTGAAACTTCACTAATATTCTTTCTTGACTCAGATGAATCCATAATGTATGCCAAATAAGCATTTATGCCTTTAATTATCAATTTTAATTATGTTCGCCAAACCAGTCTGTACGCTGGGCGTTAATACTTTTTTACCCTCAAAAGTCAATAGGCGCGCACCTCTGGCATGATAGTATACCATAGCATTATATCTAGTCAGTCAATCTAATCATAAGAAAGAATGAAACTCATGGAAACTCAGAATGGAACACCCTTCACCCGGTCCGGTCGTCGGACCCAAGCTACTAGATTCTACGAATAATTTTGGAACAATCACATGCAATTTAAAACATTGAATGATCATATTAATACCCACATCAATTATTACATATGAAAACTGAACTAAATCTAGCTTTAGAATACAATAGATTAGATTCAAGTATGAAAAAGGACCAAAGTATAAATTTTTAAAACTTTGGAACTAGGTATCGATACCAAAGGATCAAATATCGAGACTTTTATGGTAGGTGTCGATATTATAATCAGTTTCGATACCCTTTTGGCATACTGCAAATTTGTATACACTATTCATTTTGTCATGTATCAATACCTTGGTCCCTGGTATCGATACATTTATCTAGATGGTCAAAAATCATAAGTTTGAAAGTTCATTTTGTAACACCCCCTTACCTGTATCCAATGACGGGACAAGGTACAAGGTATTACTGGACATAAACACAAGCATTCATACAAAACCAAGACATAGATTTAATCCAATTTTAAAACTTTTCATTCACATGCATATCGTACCTTATATGAGTCCTCGATGCCCAAAACATACATTGGAGGTGGTTCGGGACTAAACCAAGAACTTTGGAAAACTCAAAAAAATTTTCATAAAAATAGGGGTCACACACCCATGAGGCTTGGGACACGCCTGTGTTGGTAGGCCTTGTGGTCACACACGCCCATGTCCTCAGCCCGTGTAACTCTCTTTTTATGATGTCATGCATAATTTGGGGTCATACGGCCAAGTCACACGCCCGTGTCACGAGGCCGTGTTCTTTACAAGGCTGAGACACACGGCTGTGTCTCTGCCCGTGTGGCCAAGAAAATGGCTATTTACCAAGCCATTTGCTACCCTCATTTGCACACTCACATACACACTTTCAATGGCACTTAACATGGCACAATTAAGCTACCAACACAACAATAACCAAGGCTTAAACATATCAAAACAATTATTTACTGTTCATAACAAAACTGTCCACTTGAGTCACAGTCACTAAATTATTTATATCTTGAGCTACGGATCTCTAAATTAAGATCCGCTTGATTTTTACGAAACTAGACTCAAATATATTCCTACCATTTTTCAGAATTTATGGTTTAGCCAATAAGTACAGTTAATTCTTCAAATTCATCCCTGTTCTGCTGTTTGACAGTTTCAACCTTTCTTCACTAAAAATTAATTATCTCTTAGTACGGGATTTAGATGATGTTATTGTTTGTTTCTATTGAAAATAGACTCATTAAGAATTTAAAAATATAAATTTGAACCTTCAAGTATTTTTATACAATTTTTAATGATTTTCCAAATTCAGAATAGGGTTACCCAAAATCATTCTGACCTTGTCTAATAAAATTCAAATATCTCATAAAATGAAATTCTTTTGGTTTCAACGTTTCTTCTACGTAAAACTAGACTGAATAGGATTTAATTTAATATTTTATTCAACCTATAATTTGATTTACAAAATTTTTTGTGATTTTTAAAAGTTATACTAATGCTGTTGTCCAAAACTGTTTTAATGCTAATTTTACTCTTTCATGATTCCCTTGTACTAACTTTCATTAACATAACATTATAAACCACATCACACAATGACATTGGCATAGGAATATGAGTAATTAATATACTTGCAACCCATTAGCCAATATAAGCCAATTTATATGGCTACATACCAAATCAAATCCTTATTCATTATAAGCCAATACATTTGACCATATCATAGTGATACATACACAAAATGACTAAGTCCCTATACATGCAATAGACTTAACATACTTACATTCACCTATAACCCAAATGATAGCTTGATAGTGTGATACAATCTGCGATGATCTCCAACCCGAGCTAGCTGAATAAACATATAAGAGGTGGGAAAGAAAGAGGGGTAAGCTTCATAGCTTAGTAAGTTCATATGCAAATAATAAACAACTATTAACATTCATTTATTTTACCCATTCATAAGAATGTTATTAATACAATTTGCATTAAATCTCATGATTACCACTTACTCATTCATAATGCTTACTCTTTATCTTACAAACACTAGTTGCATGTCTTGGCATTAGATTAACAACCATGATCGCCTCATTATAGCAAATCACATTATTTAACAAGTTATTTCAACTCTCTTAACAACATGCACATTATTTACGAGTAATCATAATTTCCACATATAACTTAACAATCTTTCACACATCTATTGAATCATAGCTTAAGTATATACATCGTACTACTTCACAATTCGATTAAGCTCATATTCCTATCACATGATTATTATCAAATCTTATCATGCATCCATTCATCATAAATGTAGATCATTTGTCACAAGGTTATCAATGTTTCACAAGCATAACTTGTTCGTGTATATACCTGTACCTGACGTAATATAGTCACATACTTCCTCGTATGCATTCTTACCACATTTTCATAGTATACTGAATCCTTTACTCATGAGTTATAAGTACATACCTGTACTAACTAGTAGCACATTCTCATATTTCCTTATCATTGACTTACTTGTCAAATAACTCACTGATTTACTCGTTGAACACTTGGAATACTATTGGATACACAGAAAGCTAGCACACAAGTGCCACATTCGTAGCTAAAGCTACCTCATATAACATGTCACATGTTGCTCGCTTTCGAGCTACTCATGGGCCTACTCACTCGAGCTGTCAGTCAGGATGTAGCTACATGAGCTGCTCACACAAGCTATCAGGTATCCGCAACACATGCCAGACTACCCAGCCACTAGTAAACATACAAGACCAGCACCCGGAACCCCATAACATGTGTCACATATATCATGAACTCAGACCACAAATCATGGATCACATAGTTCCTAGTGACATGTCACTTGTATCCTAAACTATTTTTAAGGTTCAAATGGGATTTTCATACTTATCGCATCACTGTCGGACTCACTCGAAATATTGACCTCAACGTACATAGTGTTAATCATTTTGTCATGGAAGGATCAAGGCATACTCATAACAACAATAAATCATTTAAATTTACAAAATAACAAAGCATTGAACTTAAAACATATTGTATTTTTCATATATGAACTTACCTCGACACCAAAATGGCAAAAAGGACCTAACCGTTACTTTCTCATTTTTCCCCCGTTCTAGGCTCGAACCTCATTTTCTTTGATTTATAATATCACATTTAGTCTATTTATTAGTCACATTAGTCAATGTGATCCAAAAATCATACTATGGAAAAATTACATTTTTTCCCCTAAAGTTTGACATATTTACACTTTTGCCCATAGGCTCGTAAAATGATTTTCATTCAATTTCTTTGCACTTTAGTCTAGCCAAACCACTTTCATAACTATAGAAACCGACATTTTCCACTAAATCACACTTTTATGACAAATTTATAACTTTTACAAATTAGTCCTTTTTAGCAATTTCACCGAAAACTACTTAGTAAAAGTCATTTCTCCAACCATAAACATGCATAATCTACCATTAAACATCAAAATACACAAATTTATAACATGGGTCAAACCCAAGACCTTCATCAAAATTCAAAAAAATAGTAGAAATAGGTAGATCATGTTACGAGGATTTCAAAAACGTGAAAATCATTAAAAATGGGTCAAGAACAGACTTACTATGGAGCTTGGAAAGCTTTAACAAAACCCTAGCCATGGTGGTCTTCAAAATTTCAGCAAAAGGGTTGAAGATGACCAAAATTTGGCTTTTATTTTGTTTATTTAATCATTTAATTACTAAATGACCAAAATGCCCCTAACTTAAAAATATTCTATTTCACCTATTTCATTCCATTTTTGTCCAAAAAATTAACCGATGGTCTAATTACCATTTAAAGACCTCCAATTCAGAATTTCATAACAATTGGACATATGTAGCATATAGAACTCAAGTTTTGCACTTTTTACAATTTAGTCCTTTTGACTAAATTAAGTGCTCGAACATCAAAATTTTCAAACGATATTTTCACGAAATCATTTTGTGAAATTGTAGACCATAAAAATGTAATAAAAATAAATTTTCTTATGTCAGATTTGTGGTCTCAAAACCATTGTTCTGACTTGGCCCAAAATTGGGTTGTTACACATTTCATGCACAAACCTATATCTTAATTCATATATACAAATAGGTACACATATGACCTGTATAAAACTCACTCAATCCATTACAAACATGCCGTGATTCAACCATGAGCTATTAACCATCTTACCTATTATAATTAACAACTAAGCATGCAATTAGGTACCATTATCCTAATACTAACCAATATTCCATTTCGCACCATCACAACCAAATTCAAAACATAAACTCAATTATAAATACAAGCATATATCATCATAGTACAATTTACCTTTGTACACAATCAAAACTTACCATGTTATTGAAATAACTTAATTGAATGAATGCATATACCAGAACTATCAACTAATACATATACCATACATTTCACCCTAAGTTACCATTTCCCAACCATTTCATGATCCAAATCCAAGCGTACCATCACCACACATACTACCATCATTTACCCTATATACATACCATAGTAATCACTAAATTCAACCTTATGCATGGCAACCATTATAACAAATTCAAACTTCAACTTATAACTTTAAGCCATCAACCCAAAATAGCCTATGTAGATAACATTTAACCATTTAAAACACAAACCACAATGAAGAACCAAATTACCAACATTCAAGATTGAAATGAATCACCTATATACATGCCACAAAACTAGCTTTTAAACGATAGAAAGACTACTGAATCAACACCAAGATAGTGCGAGTTTCTCAGCCATCCGTCTGAGATGTTCTGCAAGTTGACACTATAAGCAAAAAGGAAACAAGGGAGTAAGCATTACAATTGCTTAGTAAGTTGATAGGTATAAAAACCAAATAACTTACCTCTGATTATAATTACACGCTACATGCTACTTAGCTCGGTAAATTTTTCCTATCATGGCAAATCACACATCAAAAAGGTGAGTTCAACATTTATCATACTATAAATTAACTCAATCATACAACATTTCAATTCACTTAATTCAACATTTAATTATCATTCATAAAACAAACAATCATTTAATTAACTCATTATTTTAATCATATCATACAATCTATTTACCATAATACATCCCATTTCAAATTAATGCCAAACATTATTTTTCATTTAATAATTTGAATTCTCAATCAAATTCATATTAAATCATATAAAATTTCATTATCATTTCATATCAATTCATCCTTATACCATACATATATCAATTGCCAATTTAATGTCAATTCCACTTCCTTTCTTAATATGAATTACGAATCACATTCCATCTCAATTTCCAATTTGATGGATTTATTGAACATAAGCAATCAATGTTCCCAACGCATTCCATAATTTCATATTCCATTTCACATTTTACTTCCATTTCACATCAGTTTCCATTTCAAATATCAGATATTTCATTTTTATCATTTATTTCCCTATTAATGTGACTCGAACTCAAATGGATACATAGATCCAACCAACACACTAGTTTGGCACCTAGTGCCTCATTGGATAAATCCTAAGCAAATAATTGCTCCAGACGCTATCAATTTGGTACCAATAAATCATCTCAATATATGTTCAATTTCATATTATAAAATTATATTATACTTTCACATGTATTCAATTTAGTCCTTATCACTATCAACCACTCTAAATCAAATCAATTCATTTAATCATATTATCACAAAACATATTTTATTTTAGTCCAATTTATGGTAAATTTCATAATTATTTTTCAATTTACAATTCATCATATTCAATTTAATCCTCTCACTCACCTTTTTTGTATCGAATTGTAAACAATTAAAATTTTAAATAAATATAATTAGAATTATAATTCTAAATGCATAACAATTTAACTTAAACATACTATACGAACTTATCTAGTCAATACAACAAACAAACAACTCTTTAAGGACTAATCAACAATTTTTCTCTTTTCCCTGATTTTCTTCAATTTGCTCCAATTTATCAATTCCAAACATCTTATATCACCCTATTATAAGTATATATCAATTTAATTTTATTATTTGAATGCTCCCTAAACCTTTGCATTGTATTCAATTTAGTCCTTAAAACCGAAACAAGTATAACTTTCACAATTGAGCTTTGTTTTTCATTAAAATTTCAAGTATGTCCTTCTCCAGCCCACTAAAACCTAAATTTATAAAAAAAATCATGGAAATTTAATTTAACCAACTTTTCATTTTAGTCCCTATATGCAAATTTAACAAAATTTACTTTATCCCTTAAACATTTCATACTTTCCAAATCTACCAATTTCTATCAAAAACATCTAAGATTAATTAATGGAAAGTTTTAAAATCTTTAATAGTTTTAAAATAGAAGATACGGGTTAGTTGGACCTAGTTGCAACGATCTCAAATATATAAAAATTACAAGAAACAGATTAAAATCGATTTACCAATTTGAAGGACAAGCTTGGCAAAAAGATCCAATGGAGGAATTGGTTTTCTCTCCAATGGAAGAACAATGGAAAAAGTTGAAGATAATGAAATAAAAATGGCCAATCATTTTTATTATTAGTTTTATTACATATTGACTTTATTTTAATATAAATTAACATATTATTTATTTATTATTCATCCATAAACCATCCACTATACTTAGGTATGACATAATTGCCTTTTAAAACCATTCAATTATTCTTTTAGACACATTTAGTCTATCTTAACTAATAGCGAATAACTTTTATATCTTTTACGATTTAGTCCTTTTTCCTTAATTAACTATCTAAATGTTAAAATTTCTAGACTAAAATTTAGTACACCTATATAATAACTCTGTAAATATTTAATAAAAATATTTACGGGTTTGATTTACAAAAATGAGGTCTCAATACCTCATTTTCCAAAGCCATTTGACTTTAAGGACAAACCAGTTGTACTTTACTATTCATTCAATATAATATTGAATTTTTCTCATAAATATTAAATAATAATATTTACAGACTCACTCATCGAATTTTTGGTCCACAAACCACTATTTTTGACACCACTAAAAAGTGGGCTGTTACACAATAACAAGAAGTCTGCCAACAATATGTATTCACCAAACACCAACGGGAAATTCTTTATCATGTTATTAACCACAGTACTCTGACTCAGTGGATTAGTTACTAACATATTCATTTCAGAATATGCAATTTCAAGACTTAGACCCTCTACAACCGTAGTACAAATATAAGAATGAGTGGATCCTGAATCTATCAATGCATATTTATTTTCGAGAAATGAAAATTTACCCTTTATAACTTCTAGTAGGTCAGCACATTTGTTTTCTTTCATTACATATGCTCAGGCAGACACTTCAGAACTTGGCTTACTAAATTTTTTTCTTGGTGCTCTCTTCACTAAGCTAGACTTTGCTTCCACTGAACATTTCGTCTCTTATTGAAACTTCTGAGGCCCACAAACAGACTACTCTATGCTTACTTCTATCTTAGAGGGACAATCCTTAACCAAATGATCCTTGGATCCACATCCAAAACATGCCCCAGAATGCCTCCAACATTCCTCCATGGCTTCTGTCACAATGTTCATAATTAACATTTCTCATTACTCTAGACCCTCCAAAGCTTGCCGTAGAAACAACTGGCCTACTACATCCTTCATGCCTGAAACTTGTAGGTTGTGAATCTCCTCTTGAAGTTGAAAAATTGTGATCTCTAGGCTTCTTAGAACTTATTGGGGGTGGAGGGCTAGACATTCTTCTTTTTATCCTTTGCCTTTCAAAATTTCTACTATTGTCTCTAGTAATTGTTTCCATCTTATGAGCTTCAGTTGTCATAGTTCCTAAACTTTTACATTAAAAAGCTACTACCAGAGCATGAAATTCATCTCGTAATCCCCACTCAAACTTATCACACATTTCCATATTTGACTGGAACATGTTTTTAACATATCTAGTGAGTCTATCAAATTCTCATTCATATTCCATCACAGACATCCTTCCTTGTCTAAGATACAAAATTTCTTTCTTCATTTGTTTTACATACATTTAGTTCACGTACCTTTCTCTGAATTTCTTTAGAAAGAATTCCCAATCAATAATTTGTTCAAGAGTCACACTAATCAATGTTTCCCACCACTGATAGGCTTCTCCTTCCAGCAACGATATAGCACACAAGAGACTATCTTCTGGTGTACATTTCATTTCCTTTAACACCCTGCAAACTCGAGACAACCACTGCTCAGCCATAGTGGGATCATCACCTTTATCACCCATAAATTCTTTGGCGCCCCTCTTATAAATTTTTCATAGGGTCAGAATAGGTACTAGTGGTTAGGTTAAGCTGGACGAACCACTTCTGGTTGTCATTGTTGAGGGTGGGGTGCTTTAGTATTCCCCATAAATAAGTCGAACATATTCTTATCATCATAAAAAAATTTCTTGAAAGCATTTCCAGCTGCTCCCTGTAATGCCCTGACTTATTTAACATTGTTTTTGTGAAATCTGCCATAAATATGTATCTGCTTCAGTGGCTAAGTGTTTTGGATGTGTGACAGCCCTAAAGTGACCCTAGTCGGAAAGCAGTTTCGGGACCGCTAAACCGAGTCACCAAATTATTTGAATATGATAATTATTGTCTAAAATATGTGAATATAAATGTGTGAAAGTTTTAAGCTTCGATTTAGTTAATTGCATGTGAATTTAGTTAATAGGACTTATGTGTGACACTTGTGAAATGTGATAGGTTAATCTATAAGGATCTATTAGTGCATGTAATTAAAAAGGGTGGACTTGCATGTCAATTTCCCCACTTAATTGGTAGTGGCCAGCCATGACAATGAAGGTGGACAAAATGTGATGGGTAAAACATGTCATAAACATGTTATGTTAGTGTTTTATGGGAGGAATGATAAAATAAGGAGCATGGGTAATAAAACAATAGTGGTTAGTAGGAGGAGAAAGAGAAAAAGAAAAAAAAATGAGCTAGGCTACTCCTCCATTGCCGTGACTTGAGGAAGGAAGAAGAAGAGGATTTTCTTGCTTCATATTCGGCTGGTTGGTGTTTAGGAGGAGGTATGTTTGATGTTGTTCCATGAGATTCATGCATGTTTTTAGTTGTTAGCTTGAGTTCTACCTAGCCCATGGTTTAAATCTTTGCTATGTGATGGAGATGATATTCGGCCATGGGTGTTGTCTTATTGGTTGGTGTTTGATGTTGTGGTGATGAGGCATGAAGATGAGTTAAGTTTCGGCTAAGGTGGATTTGTGTTGATGTCATTTGCATGCTAAATGTGAAGCTTTGTAATGATACATGTGGTGGTGGATTGATGACTCTTGGATTTTCTTTTTAGCATTTTTGAGTTAGACATTAAGTTCTTTGTTTAACCCATGACCAAAATTGAAATGGTATGGTGTCTTGATGCATTCGCCATGGTAGGAAGTAGAAGAGAAATATGGTTGTTGATTCATGTTATTTGGATGAAAAATGGTAGTAAGGTGAAGTGCAAATGTTAGTATTTGATTACTAGTGTATATATGTGTATTAGCCGAGTTTTGAACTTGAAACAAAATGGTATGTAGTCAATACAAGTAACCATATTTGTAGGAAGTATTAAGCATATAATTGGCCTCAACATAGACATGCATATTCGCCACATGAGATAGATTGGTGTTGCATGTATTCGGTTATAGGCGAGCATAATGATGAATCTATCTTGACTTAGATAATCGGCTCAAGGAGAATTTGTTAAAGTGCTTAGTTAATTGATATTAGGTTAATGATGTGTGTATTCGGTCATAAAGGTGCACATGAGGAAATGTTAGATTAATTGTATTAAATTGCTCAATGTGATTAAAATGCGTATGACCATTTTGTATTTGAGCTAAAGGTGGCCATATGACCTATCAAACTCCTTGTCATATTCGCCATAAGCTAGCACAATGAGACTTTAATAAGTTAAATTTGTTTGAATTAGCTCAAGAGCTTAGAGGACCAAAGTTGGATAAGGGAAAGGAAAAAGTGATCGAATAGCCGCCAAATCGCTTCGACAACATCCGAGGTAAGTTTTTGAGTAATGGATCTTAGATTATGATTCGATTAGATCATGTTTTAAGTAAATCAAAATCATGCTCTTTGTATGTAACTATTGAGCCGAAAATGATAATGCTTGATAAGTGACTTGTGTTTGAATTCTAGTTATGAAAATGAAATATAGATGTGTCATGATTTATTGATATGTGCATGGATATTCGGATGATAACCGGCTAAGTCCCAAAGGCATTTGTGCTAGTGACTAATTCGGGCTAAGCCCAAGGCATTTGTGTGAGTTACTATATCCGGCTAAGTCCCAAGGCATTTGTGCGAGTTACTATAACCGGCTAAGTCCCAAAGGCATTTGAGCAAGTAGCTATATCCGCTAAATTCAAGGTACTTGGTTTGGGAATGAGCGATCTTCTGTAATAATTTCAATTAATACGCCGTAAAATCCCAACGATGAGGTACGTTTCAGATATGCATTGGAGTAGTTGATTCCTTTTAAATATTATTCGCCGCACAATTAATGAGCTTCCTACTTTGGTTAAGTTGATCCCTTATGTGTGAATATAAGGGTTGGAAATGTAAGTAGGACTGATTTTTGAGAATATGTGTATATGACATTATCCGTTTAGTTATATGAATGCTATACTTCAGTTGTGCCTAATTTCATTGCTCAAAACTTACTAAGCATTAAATGCTTACTCCGTTCTTTGAATCTCTATTTTATAGATTTTGGTTCGTCAGCTATCGGACTCGGGATTGTCGAAGTCGAAGTCGCCCACACTATCAAAGCCCTTTTGGTACACTTTTGGTTGAACTCTAAAAATGGCATGTATAGGACTACCCTTTTTGTTGTTGGTCATGTGCCCTTTGGTTTTGTATAAATTTGGATAGCCATGCGAAAATGGCTTATATATACTTTGAGCATAGCATTATAATCGTTTTGTATGTTGTTCATTGAGAGGTATGGAAATGTTTGGTAATGATTAGCCATTGGAATGGTTAATCATGATCATTTTGGTGCTTTGCATGACAAATTCTAGTTGATTCATGGAAAACCATGAAATAGGTAAAGTTTACCCTAAAAACAGATGCTGACAGCAGCAGTGGTGTGGATTTGAAAAATCACTAAAAATAGTAGGAATGAAATTAAATAGTGAATAAATTATGTAATCTAACCTTGATGAATCTATTTTCATATGAAAGTAACGAAACAATCATATGAGTCGTATTTTATGAGATGCTTAAGTTTTCGTGAAACAGGGCCAGAGCGATTTCTGGATCCCCTGTTCCGACTTTGGAAATTCACTATAAATTAACCAGAGATAATTAGAAGTCATGCCCTATATGTACAGATTCCTTTTCGAGTCTAGTTTCTTTAGAAACAAACGGCATAAGTATTGAAGCCTTGTACAAGGAGTTATCTAAGTCGTAATGCATGAAGGTCAGAGTAGTCGAGCCCTGAAACAGGGGAGAGTTTAACTAATAAACTGTACTAATTGGCTCGACCAAAAATTCTAGAAACAAATTTGTAGATGGATATATGAGTTTAGTTTCAGGTAAAATTTACGAAACTGGTTTTCGAGTTTTGAAACTCAAGATATGATTTTTAAGGTGACAGTGACGCAGTTAGCCAGCTTGTCTAGAAATTTTTAAAATGGACTGTGAAAATAAATGAATTAAGTCTGTTAGCACCTCGTGTTTGACTCCGGCAACGGTCTCGGGTACGGGGTGTTACAGGATGTGTGTTTGAGGTTTTGGGTTCAAGTCTCACTTTTGGAAAATATGCTATTTTTTATCCTAACCTTTTTCCTTGGCAGTTTGGCATATATTTTATTTCTAATCAAACCATATCAGAATGAGCCTATTGGTTCAAGTGGAAAGGTGTTAGTTTGCCCTAAGGTATCATGCTTGAATCCCTGTGTGAGTAGAGATGATAATTTTTACTTCAATTGTTTGATAGAGTTTTGGTGGAGTTGAAATTCAGAGGTAGTTGGATGTGGATTGAGGTGTCAGATTTGGTGGGATTGTGGTGGTCAGTAAGTTAGAAGGGAGTTGAGATGTAGTAGGATTTTATTTTGAATTAATGAATTTTAATTTAATTTTAGTTTATTTTTTATTATTTTCCCTAAAATTTCTTTAATGTTATTTTCTTTTCTATGTTTCGTTCTCTATCTTCTCATCTTTTTGTTCCTTTGATTTTGGCCATAATTCTCGTTCTTCGCTATGTTGATGTTCTCGATTCCTTCGTACGATTTCATAGGTAAGAGATCACTATGATTTTCGAAGGAGTTTTGGTTAAATTTTAGTATTTGGTTTGATGTTTAGGAGTTTAATGAATTAAGTCTGTTAGCACCTCATGTTTGACTCCGGCAACGGTCTCGGGTACGGGGTGTTACAATTTTATTGGTATCAGAGCTACGGTTTAGTCGATTCTAGGACTACCGTAATATGTTTAGGTCTAGCTATACATGCCATTATGTGATTATTTGATAGTGTGGTGATTTCTGACAATTGAAAATGTGTTTATTTATAGTAATGGATCCCGATCCCAACCGAGCGGTAGATGATGATCTTGAGAGTGTAGCGCCTGCTCTCGCACAAGGGACAGCGCCGGCGGACTCTCAACCTATTGCTAGTAATCCGAATGATGAAGCTAGACAAGCTTTTTATAGCGTGATGAATGATTGGTTCAACCAATACATTCGAACTAATACGGCTGTTCCACAACCTCCATTCCCGACTAATACCACCCCCGCACCTACAATACCTCCTGCAACTGACCAAATAAGGTCAAATAAGCCTCCAGTTGATGAATCAAAACACGGCTATCAATTTAAAGCTACGGACAGCGATGATGCCGAGCAAGCTGAATTTTGGTTGGACAACACTATTCGGGTACTCGATGAGCTATCTTGCACACTCGATGAGTGCCTAAACTGTACTATCTCCTTGCTACGTGATTCTGCCTACTATTGGTGGAATACGTTGACTTCTGTTGTGCCCAGAGAGCAAGTAACTTGGGAGTTTTTCCAAACCGAGTTTCGGAAAAAGTATATCAGTCAGAGATTCATGGATCAAAACGGAAGGAATTTCTTGAACTTAAACAAGGTTCCATGTCGGTTACCGATTATGAACGAAAGTTTGTAAGGCTTAGCCGTTACGCTCGAGAATGCATTTCTTCAGAAGCCGTGATGTGTAAACGTTTCGAGGATGGACTGAATGATGATATAAAGCTGTATGTTGGCATTTTAGAAATCTGAGAATTTGTGGTACTTGTCGGCGAGCTTGCAAAGCCGAGGAGCTCAAGATGGAGAAAAGAAAAGCGATATGGGAGCAAAGGAGTTTCGTAAGAGGTCTTCGGGGAGGCCCTTTCAGCAGTCATCGAAGAAATTTAGGGATGATTTCGGCCGATCTAGAGACACTTCGGGTTTTTCTAGACGAGATCGTGATCGACCCCCTGCGAGTGCACGAGTCACTTGATCGCCGATGTTGGAAATGATCGTCGAGACGAATGGAGTGTCGATGATTGTGGTAAATGGCATTCGGGGAGTTGTAGATTCCATGACCGCTCCTGCTACAAGTGCGGATCAGCTGACCACTTTATTAAAGATTGCCCGAGATTGTCTGAACAGAACGTAAACCAGAGTGGGAAACCTGGTGCTACTACTACTCGGGGTAGACCATCTAGAAATACGGGCAATGCTAGTGGTGGTCAGAGAGGATCTAGAGATGCTACAACCAGATCTGAGGCTCGTGCTCCTGCTAGAGCTTACGCTATACGCGCACGCGAGGATGCTTCCTCGCCAGATGTTATTACCGGTACTTTTACTCTCTTTAATACTAATGTGATTGCTTTAATTGACCCTGGTTCTACTCATTCTTATATATGTGAAACCTTAGCATCCAGTAAGACTCTACCTGTTGAGTCTACTGAGTTTGTAATTTGGGTGTCAAATCCTTTGGGTCGTTACGTGCTTGTCGACAAAGTGTGCAAGAAATGTCCCCTAGTAATCCGAGGTTCCTATTTTCCGGCTGATTTGATGCTTTTACCGTTTGACGAATTTGATGTTATCCTCGGTATGGATTGGTTGACTGTACATGATGCAATTGTAAATTGCAAAAGAAAAACCATCGATTTAAAGTGTGTAAATAACGAGATAATCCGAGTTGAGTCTACTGACTTGAATAGGTTACCAGCTGTAATATCATCGATGTTGGCTCAGAAATATGTAAGAAAGGGGTGTGAAGCATACCTTGCGTATGTACTTGATGACAAAGAGTTAGAAAAGAAGCTGAATCTGTGCGGTGGTTTGTGAATACCGGATGTTTTTCCCAAGAATTACTGGGTTTACCACTGCTCGGAGGTAGAGTTTGGTATTGAGCTTGTACCGGACTACACCGATTTCGATAGCTCAGATCGTATGGCACCAACCGAGTTAAAAGAGTTGAAAGCTCGGTTGCAAGAGTTGATGGATAGGGTTTCGCTCGACCAAGTTTCTCACCTTGGGGTGCACCAAGATTGTTTGTGAAAAGAAGGACGGAACCATAAGGTTGTGCATCGACTATCGTCACCGAATAAAGTGACAATAAAGAATAAATATCCGTTATCAGCGTATTGATGATTTGTTTGATCAACTAAAGGAGCCTCGGTGTTTTCAAAGATAGATTTGAGATCGGGTTATTATCGATTCATGAATTCGAGATTCGGATATACCCAAAACTACTTTCGAACGAGATACGGTCACTACTGAATTCTTAGTGATGCCGTTTGGGCTCACTAATGCCCCGCGGTATTTATGGATTTGATGAATCGGATCTTCGCACCGTATTTGGATCGGTTTGTAGTTGTGTTTATCGATGATATTTTGGTGCATTAGAAATGAAACCGATCATGCTGAACACCAGGATTAGTGTTACAAATTTTACGGGATAAGTAGTTATATGCCAAGTTCAAGAAGTGTGAGTTCGGTTAAAGAGGTTAGCTTCTTGGGTCATGTGGTATCTCAGATCGGTATTCGAGTTGATCCGAACAAAATTTCGCCATACTTAACTGGAAGCCTCAGAAATATTATCAAGTTCGGAGCTTTTTGGGACTTGCCGCCATTACAGACGCTTTGTAAAGGGTTTCTCGATGATAGCCACACCAATGACGAAACTACTTCGAAAGATGTTAAGTTTGAATGGACAAAAAGTGTCGAAAAGTTTCGATCAATCGAAAACTTGTTTGATGAAGCTCCATGTCGTGCAAAGAGTTTGTCATTTATAGTGATGCATCCCTACTTGGGTTGGGTTGCGTATTGATGCAAGAGGGTCGAGTTGTAGCTTATGCGTCGAGACAATGAAGCCACATGAGAAAAATTATCCGACCCATGATCTTGAACTAGCTGCCATCGTGTTCGCTTTGAAAATATGGCGACATTACTTATTTGGTGAGAAGTGCCATGTATATTCGGATCACAAAAGTCTCAAATATTTGATGACTCAAAGAGACTTGAATCTGCGACAAAGACGTTGGCTCGAGTTGTTGAAAGACTATGAGCTTGTCATTGACTATCACCCGGGAAAGGCTAATGTGGTTGCGGATGCCTTAAGTCGTAAATCACTGTTTGCTTTACGTGCGATGAATGTACACTTGTCTTTTCTATCCGACAATGTGTTAGTGGCAGAATTAAAGGCCAAACCATTGTTGATTCATCAAATTCGTGAAGCTCAGAAAGTCGATGATGAACTGGTTGCAAAACGGGCTGAATGTGTTTCGAATATGGAATCAGAGTTTCAAATTGATGATGACGATTGTTTGAGGTTCAGAAGTCGTTTGTGTGTTCCAAGAAATTCAAAACTTATTTCGATGATTCTGAACGAAGCTCATTGTAGCCGAATGTCAATTCACCCGGGAAGTACGAAAATGTACAATGATCTGAGACGTCAGTTTTGGTGGCATGGTATGAAACGAGACATTTCCGATTTTGTTTCAAAGTTCTTAGTATGTCAGCAAGTGAAGGTGGAACATCAAGTGCCTACGGGTTTATTTCAGCCGATCATGATACCTGAATGGAAATGGGATCGAGTCACGATAGATTTTGTATCTGGGTTGCCAGTGTCGGCAAGTAAGAAAGATGCAATTTGGGTTGTTGTTGATAGACTGACTAAGTCGGCTCACTTTATCCCCGTACGCACGGATTTTTCATTGGATAAACTAGCTGAATTGTATGTTTCTCAGATTGTGAGATTACACGGGGTACCTATTTCTATTGTGTCGGATAGAGATCCAAGATTCACCTCACGATTTTGGGAGAAATTGCAAGAAGCTTTGGGTACCAAGTTGCATTTTAGCACCGCTTTTCACCCCCAAACCGATGGTCAATCTGAGCGGATAATTCAGATACTTGAGGATATGCTGAGATGTTGCATCCTCGAGTTTAGTGGTTCATGGGAGCGGTATTTACCTTTGATTGAATTCGCTTAAACAATAGTTTTCAATCAAGTATTAAGATGGCACCTTACGAGGCTTTGTACGGTCGTAAATGCCGTACACCATTGTTTTGGACCGAGCTCGGTGAAAGTAAAATTTTCGGAGTTGATTTGATTAAAGATGCTGAATAGAAAGTAAAAGTAATCCGTGAAAGTCTGAAGGTAGCCACAGATCGTCAGAAGTCGTACGCGGATTTGAAACGAAAAGACATTAAGTATCAGGTGGGAGACAAAGTGTTTCTTAAAGTTTCACCTTGGAAAAAGATACTCAGATTTGGCCGCAAGGGCAAATTGAGTCCGAGATTCATTGGGCCGTATGAAATCTCCGAATGAGTTGGTCCAGTTGCATAGAGGTTGCTTTTACCCCCTGAACTTGAAAGATATCCACAACGTTTTTCATGTTTCGATGCTTCGACGTTACAGATCTGATCCTTCGCACATAATAAGTCCCTCCGAGGTTGAAATTCAAGTCGATATGAGTTATGAAGAAGAACCAATTCGTATCCTAGCTCGTGAAGTGAAAGAGTTGCTAAACAAAAAGGTTCCTTTAGTAAAAGTGTTATGGCTCAAACACGGGATGGAAAAAGCTACTTGGGAACCCGAGAACTCTATGAAAGAACGATACCCAAACCTATTTACCGGTAAGATTTTCGAGGACGAAAATTTCTTAAGTGGGGGAGAGTTGTGACAGCCCTAAAGTGACCCTAATCGGAAAGCAATTTCGGGACCGCTAAACCGAGTCACCAAATTATTTGAATATGATAATTATTGTCTAAAATATGTGAATATGAATGTGTGAAAGTTTTAAGCTTCGATTTAGTTAATTGTGTAACACCCCGTACCCAAGACCGTTGCCGGAGTCGAACACGAGGTGTTAACGGACTTAATTCATTAATTAAACAGCTCATACAATTCATTTTAAAATTTCCAGACAAGCTGGCTAACTGCATCACAGTCGCTTTAAAATCATATCTCGAGTTGCGAAACTCGAAATCCAATTCCGTAAATTTTTCCTGAAACTAGACTCATATATATATCTACTAATTTTTTCTAGAATTTTGGTTGGGCCAATTAGTACAGTTTATTAGTTAAAGTCTCCCTGTTTTAGGGTTCAACTACTCTGACCTCTGTGTATTACGAATCAGATATCTCCTATACAGACCTTCAATGACTATGCCGTTTGTCTCTAATAAAACTAGACTCAATAAGGAATCTGTACATATAAAGTGTGACTTCTAATTATCTTTTTAAAATTTATGGTGAATTTCCAAAATCAGAACAGGGATCCAGAAATCGCTCTGGCCCTGTTTCACAAAAATTTAAACATCTCATAAAATATAGCTCATATACCTGTTTCGCTTATTCCATATGAAAATAGACTCATCAAGCTTCGATTCCATAACTTATTCATTATTTAATTCCATTTCTACTATTTTAGTGATTTTTCAAACTCACGTCACTGCTGCTGTCTGAATCTATTTTATGGTAAATTTTACCTATTTCATGGTTTCCATGGATTAGCTAGCAATTTGACATACATAATACCAAATATGATCATGATTAGCCATTCCAATGGCTAATCATTACCAAGCATTTCTATCTCCATACCACTCAATAACCATATCATAAGACCATATATACAAAATGATTATAATGCTATACATGCCATACTCAAAATATACAAGCCATTATGTCAAGATGGTATACGGATAGTGTAAGCGTGCCTCCGACCGTTTCCGATTTCCGAGCTGGCTTGTCAACACTACAAGGAATGAAAAGGAGGGAGTAAGCATAAATGCTTAGTAAGCTCACATGCAAATAGCAAGTAACATAACCATATAAGCAAACATAAAACATCATTTGCATAATCATCACCAAGACATTCATATCACCTTTTCATTTATCATCTTACCATATTGTTGTTATATCGAGTTTTCAACCCGAGGGTTAAGTACATACCTGTTCAAAGTATCCATTTCACAACACTTACCAATACGTCCCTTTCATCTTGAGTATTCCTCCATTTGAGTAGAACTTTACCCGTTGAACACATCGGAATATAATTCGGATACATGGAAAGTTTGCACATAAGTGCCACATATGTAGCCAAGCTACCATGTAACCCGCCCATAAGCGAACTCGAACTCAACTCAACGAGCTCGGGCGTTCGCATCCATAAGTGAACTCGGACTCAACTCAACGAGTTCGGATGCCTAGTTACATCTCACGAACTCGGACTCAACTCAACGAGTTCGGACGCTCGCATCCATAAGTGAACTCGGACTCAACTCAACGAGTTCGGATGCCCAAATATCCCAGTGACATGTCACTTGTATCCTAATCCATTCCTAAGGTTCAACGGGACCTTTTTCCCAATCATGTGTCTCAACCATCTTCTACGGAATGCCGATACCGATACTCGGTAGTATTTCATATTTTCCAAGTATATCACATAATTTGACATATTATCAAACAATTATCACAAGTATAATATTTCATAATAATTATCATATCATTTAAAAAACATTAAAACATTTAAAATAATAACTATGTTACCAACATTTACATATGAACTTACCTCGTATGCTAAAATGGCTATTTTACCATTTCGTCCACAACTTGGTATTTTCCCCATTTTAGCCCGAATTTCAGTTTTCCTTGCTCTATCATTTAAAATATAGTCTAATTAGGACTCACATTATTCAAATTGACCCAAAATCATATTTTGGAAAAATTACAATTTTGCCCTAAACTTTTGCATATTTACACTTTTGCCCCAAAGCTCGTAAATTAAAAATTCAGCCTATTTTCTTATGTTTTATGACATGCTGATCATTTTTCCTTCTATGGCAACATCAAATTCTCACTCTAACATGTACTTATGACTATTAGGTATTTTTACCGATTAAGCCCTTTTGCTCGTTTTCACTTAAAACCGAGTAGCACAAGTTGTCTAACATAATTTAAAACCTCACATTCTATCATAAAACACCAAAATACACAAATTTCACCTATGGGTATTTTTCCAAATATAAACCCTAGGTTAAATTATTGCTAGCATAAGCTAAATCGAGCTAAGGACTCCAAAAACGTAAAAATCATTAAAAACGAGGCTAGAACGGACTTACAATCGAGCTTGGAAGCTTGAAAACCCTAGCCATGGTTTCTCCTTGCTATATTCGGCCATGGGGTTGAAGATGAGCAAAATTGGCTTTTAATTTTGTATTTTAATTCATTTTACCCTAAATGACCAAAATGCCCTTACTACTAAACTTTCCAAAATTCCTTCCATGTCCTAATTTTTGTCCATAGACTTAGAAATTGGTAAAATTACTCTTTAAGGACCTCTAATTAATAATCTAATTCAATTTTATGCAAAATACTTCTAGAACACAAGTTTTGCAATTTATTCAATTTAGTCCCAAATTTCAAATTAAGCACTTTATGCATAAAATTTCTTCACGAAATTTTCACACAATCATGCAATCATATCATAGACCTTAAAATAATCATAAAATAATTATTTATATCTTGGATTTTGTAGTCACGAAACCACTATTCCGACTAGGCCCAAAATCAGGATATTACAAATTGCATGTGAATTTAGTTAATAGGACTTATGTGTGACACTTGTGAAATGTGATAGGTTAATCTATAAGGATCTATTAGTGCATGTAATTAAAAAGGGTGGACTTGCATGTCAATTTCCCCACTTAATTGGTAGTGGCCGGCCATGACAATGAGGGTGGACAAAATGTGATGGGTAAAACATGTCATAAACATGTTATGTTAGTGTTTTGTGGGAGGAATGATAAAATAAGGAGCATGGGTAATAAAACAATAGTGGTTAGTAGGAGGAGAAAGAGAAAAAGAAAAAAAAATGAGCTAGGCTACTCCTCTATTGCCGTGACTTGAGGAAGGAAGAAGAAGAGGATTTTCTTGCTTCATGTTCGGTTGGTTGGTGTTTAGGAGGAGGTATGTTTGATGTTGTTCCATGAGATTCATGCATGTTTTTAGTTGTTAGCTTGAGTTCTACCTAGCCCATGGTTTAAATCTTTGCTATGTGATGGAGATGATATTCGGCCATGGGTGTTGTGACAGCCCTAAAGTGACCCTAGTCGGAAAGCGGTTTCGGGACCGCTAAACCGAGTCCCCAAATTATTTGAATATAATGATTATTGCCTAAAATATGTGAATATGAATGTGTGAAAGTTTTAAGCTTCGATTTAGTCAATTGCATGTGAATTTAGCTAATAGGACTTATGTGTAACACTTTTGAAATGTGATAGGTCGATCTATAAGGATCTATTAGTGCATGAAATCAAAAGGGTGGACTTGTATGTCAATTTCCCCCTTAAGAAGTAGTGGCCGGCCATGACATTAAGGATAGACAAAATGTTATGGGCAAAACATGTCATAAACATGTTATGTTAGTGATTTATGTTAGGAAAAATAAAATAAGGAGTATGGGCAATAAAATAATAATGGGAAGGTAAATGATGACAAAAAAAAATGTGTGTGGTTGCCCCCCCATTGCCGTGAATTGAAAAAAAAAAGAAAGAAGTTCTCATGTTGTTCTTGGCCGAATGGGAGAAAGAGAAGAAGGGGGAAGAGCTTTGAGAAAATCGGCTATGGTGGGTTGCTAGACTAAGGTATGTTTGATGTTGTCCATGAGATTCATGCATGTTTTTAGTTGTTAGTTTGAGTTCTACCTAGCCCATGGTTTAAATCTTTGCCATGAGATGGAGATGATATTCGGCCATGGGTGTTGTCTTCTTGGTTGATGTTTGATGTTGTGGTGATGAGGCATGAAGATGAGTCAAGTTTCGGCTAAGGTGGATTTGTGTTGATGTCATTTGCATGCTAAGTGTGAAGCTTTGTAATGATACATGTGATGGTGATTGATGGCTCTTGGATTTTCTTTTTGGCATTTTTGAGTTAGACATGAAGTTCCTTGTGTAACCCATGACCAAAATTGAATGGTATGGTGTCTTGATGCATTCGGCCATGGTAGAAAGTAGATGTGAAATGGTAGTAAGGTGAAGTGCAAAATGTTAGTATTTGATTACTAGTGTATATATGCGTATTAGCCGAGTTTTGAACTTGAAACAAAATGATATATAATCAATAAAAGTAACCATACTTGTAGGAAGTATTAAGCATATAATCGGCCTCAACATAGACATGCATATTCGGCCATAGGAAGAAGATTGGTGTTGCATGTATTCGGTTAGAGGCAAGCATATTGATGCTTTTATCTTGGCTTAGACAATCGGCTAAAAGAGAGTGTGGGCTAATATGTTGAGTTGATTCATGATTTCATATGTATGTGACTTTAATGTCTAATGTATATATATATGGGCTAAGTACCTTGAGTTCCTCTTTTGATGCTCAAATGATTAAATCAATTTATTTGTTAAATTAAGCTCAAGAGCAAAGGGAACTAAATCCAATAAAGGGAAGGAAAAAGTGGTCGAATAGCCATCGAAATCGTTCGACAACATCCGAGGTAAGTTTTCGAGCAATGAGATTTAGTTATGATTTGATTAAGTCATGATGTATGAGCATAACAAATATACGGTGATATGATGATTCTACTTGAATTATATGTTGAGTTAATTAGTCTATACGTATGACGGGTAGCCGTATGTGCATAGAGATCGTGTCATAAAGCAAACTAAACCATGCTGTTTGTATGTGGCTAGTGAGCTGAAAATGGGAATGCTTAATACGCGACTTGTGTTTGAACTCTAATTATGAAAATGAAATATAGATGTGTCATGATTTATTGATATGTGCATGAATATTTGGATGATAACCGGCTAAGTCCCAAGGCATTTTATGCTAGTGACTAGTTCCGGCTAAGTCCCAAGGTATTTGTGCGAGTTATTACATCCGGCTAAGTCCCAAGGCATTTGTGCGAGTTACTATATCCGGCTAAGTCGCGAAGGCATTTGTGCGAAGTTACTATATCCGGCTAAGTCCCAAGGCAATTGTGCGAGTTACTATATCCGGCTATGTCCCAAGGCATTGAGCGAGTAGCTATATCCAGTTAAATCGAAGGTACTTGGCTTGGGAATGAGCGACCTTGCTGTAATAGTTTCAATTAATATGCTCGTAAAATCCCAGCAATGAGGTATGTCTCGTATATGCATTGATTTAGTTGATCCCTTACAATTAGTATTCGCTCAGTCGATAAATGAGCTACTGACCTTTGGCTAAGTTGATCTTTTGTGTATGAATATAAGGGTTGGTAATGTGAAGTAAGTATGATATTGAGAATTTGTGCATATGAAATTGTCTGTTTAGCCATATGAATGCTACACTTTAGTTGTGTCTAATTTCATGGCTCAAAACTTACTAAGCATTAAATGCTTACTCCGTTTCTTTGAATCTCTGTTTTATAGATTTTGGTTCGTCAGCTATCGGACTCGAGATTATTGAAGTCGAAGTCGCCCACACTATCAAAGCCCCCTTTGGTACACTTTTGGTTGAACTTTGAAATGGCATGTATAGGACTACCCTTTTTGTTGTGGGTCATGTACCCTTTGGTTTTGTATAAATTTGGATAGCCATGCGAAAATGGCTTATATATATTTTTGAGCATAATGTTATAATCATTTTGTATGTATATGGTTATTGAGAGGTGTGGGTATGCTTGGCAATGATTGGCCATTGGAATGGTTAATCATGATCATACTTTGTACTATATATGCTAAAGGGTTAGTTGAATCATGGAAACTATGTAATAGGTAAAGTCTACCTTAAAGGCAGATGCTGACAGCAGCAGTGGTGTGAATTTGAAAAATCACAAAAAATAGTAGAAATGGAATTAAATAGTGAATAAATTATGTAATCGAACCTTGATGAATCTAATTACATATGGAAGAAACGAAACGGTCATATGAGTCCTATTTTAAGAGATATTTAAGTTTTCGTGGGACAGGGCCAGAACGATTTCTGGATCCCCTGATCTGACTTTGGAAATTCATTATAAATTAACCAGAGATAATTAGAAGTCATGCCATATATGTATAGATTCCTTTTTGAGTCTAGTTTCATTAGAAACAAACGGCATAAGTATTGAAGCCCTGTATAAGGAGTTATCTAAGTCGAAATACAGGAAGGTCAGTGTAGTCGAACCCTGTAACAGGGGAGACTTTAACTAATAAACTGTACTAATTGGCTCGACCAAAAATTCTAGAAAAAATTTTTGGATGGATATATGAGTCTAGTTTCAGGGAAAAATTACGAAACTGATTTTCGAGTTTTGGAACTCAAGATATGATTTTTAAGGTGACAGTGACGCAGTTAGCCAGCTGTCTGGAAATTTTTAAAATGGACTGTGAACATACATGAATTATGTCTGTTAGCACCTCGTGGTCGCTTCCGACAACGGTCTCGGGTACGGGGTGTTACAGGTGTTGTCTTCTTGGTAGGTGTTTGATGTTGTGGTGATGAGGCATGAAGATGAGTTAAGTTTCGGCTAAGGTGGATTTGTGTTGATGTCATTTGCATGCTAAATGTGAAGCTTTGTAATGATACATGTGATGGTGGATTGATGACTCTTGGATTTTCTTTTTAGCATTTTTGAGTTAGACATTAAGTTCTTTGTTTAACCCATGACCAAAATTGAAATGGTATGGTGTCTTGATGCTTTCGGCCATGGTAGGAAGTAGAAGAGAAATATGGTTGTTGATTCATGTTATTTGGATGAAAAATGGTAGTAAGGTGAAGTGCAAATGTTAGTATTTGATTACTAGTGTATATATGTGTATTAGCCGAGTTTTGAACTTGAAACAAAATGGTATGTAGTCAATACAAGTAACCATATTTGTAGGAAGTATTAAGCATATAATTGGCCTCAACATAGACATGCATATTCGCCACATGAGATAGATTGGTGTTGCATGTATTCGGTTATAGGCGAGCATAATGATGAATCTATCTTGACTTAGATAATCGGCTCAAGGAGAATTTGTTAAAGTGCTTAGTTAATTGATATTAGGTTAATGATGTGTGTATTCGGTCATAAAGGTGCACATGAGGAAATGTTAGATTAATTGTATTAAATTGCTCAATGTGATTAAAAATGCGTATGGCCATTTTGTATTTGAGCTAAAGGTGGCCATATGACCTATCAAACTCCTTGTCATATTCGCCATAAGCTAGCATAATGAGACTTTAATAAGTTAAATTTGTTTGAATTAGCTCAAGAGCTTAGAGGACCAAAGTTGGATAAGGGAAAGGAAAAAGTGATAGAATAGCCGCCGAAATCGTTCGACAACATCCGAGGTAAGATTTTGAGTAATGGATCTTAGATTATGATTCGATTAGATCATGTTTTAAGTAAATCAAAATCATGCTCTTTGTATGTAACTATTGAGCCGAAAATGATAATGCTTGATAAGTGACTTGTGTTTGAATTCTAGTTATGAAAATGAAATATAGATGTGTCATGATTTATTGATATGTGCATGGATATTCAGATGACAACCGGGCTAAGTCCCGAAGGCATTTGTGCTAGTGACTAATTCGGGCTAAGCCCAAGGCATTTGTGCGAAGTTACTATATCCGGCTAAGTCCCAAGGCATTTGTGCGAAGTTACTATAACCGGCTAAGTCCCAAGGCATTTGTGCGAAGTTACTATAACCGGCTAAGTCCCAAGGCATTTGTGCGAAGTTACTATAATCGGGCTAAGTCCGAAGGCATTTGAGCAAGTAGCTATATCCGCTAAATTCAAGGTACTTGGTTTGGGAATGAGCGATCTTGCTGTAATAATTTCAATTAATACGCTCGTAAAATCCCAACGATGAGGTACGTTTCGTATATGCATTGGAGTAGTTGATTCCTTTTAAATATTATTCGCTCAAACAATTAATGAGCTTCCGGCCTTTGGTTAAGTTGATCCCTTATGTGTGAATATAAGGGTTGGAAATGTGAAGTAGGACTGATTTTTGAGAATATGTGTATATGAAATTATCCGTTTAGTTATATGAATGCTATACTTCAGTTGTGCCTAATTTCATTGCTCAAAACTTACTAAGCATTAAATGCTTACTCCGTTCTTTGAATCTCTGTTTTATAGATTTTGGTTCGTCAGCTATCGGACTCGGGATTGTTGAAGTCGAAGTCGCCCACACTATCAAAGCCCTTTTGGTACACTTTTGGTTGAACTCTGAAAATGGCATGTATAGGACTACCCTTTTTGTTGTTGGTCATGTACCCTTTGGTTTTGTATAAATTTGGATAGCCATGCGAAAATGGCTTATATATACTTTGAGCATAGCATTATAATCGTTTTGTATGTTGTTCATTGAGAGGTATGGAAATGTTTGGTAACGATTAGCCATTGGAATGGTTAATCATGATCATTTTGGTGCTTTGGATGACAAATTCTAGTTGATTCATGGAAAACCATGAAATAGGTAAAGTTTACCTTAAAAACAGATGCTGACAGCAGCAGTGGTGTGGATTTGAAAAATCACTAAAAATAGTAGGAATGGAATTAAATAGTGAATAAATTATTTAATCGAACCTTGATGAATCTATTTTCATATGAAAGTAATGAAACGATCATATGAGCCGTATTTTATGAGATGCTTAAGTTTTCGTGAAACAGGGCCAGAGCGATTTCTGGATCCCCTGTTCCGACTTTGGAAATTCACTATAAATTAACCAGAGATAATTAGAAGTCATTCCATATATGTACAGATTTCTTTTCGAGTCTAGTTTGTTTAGAAACAAACGGCATAAGTATTGAAGCCCTGTACAAGGAGTTATCTAAGTCGTAATGCATGAAGGTCAGAGTAGTCGAACCCTGAAACAGGGGAGAGTTTAACTAATAAACTGTACTAATTGGCTCGACCAAAAATTATAGAAACAAATTTGTAGATGGATATATGAGTTTAGTTTCAGGTAAAATTTACGAAACTGGTTTTCGAGTTTTGAAACTCAAGATATGATTTTTAAGGTGACAGTGACGCAGTTAGCCAGCTTGTCTGGAAATTTTTAAAATGGACTGTGAAAATAAATGAATTAAGTCTGTTAGCACCTCGTGTTTGACTCCGGCAACGGTATCGGGTACGGGGTGTTATAGGATGTGTGTTTGAGGTTTTGGGTTCAAGTCTCACTTTTGGAAAATATGCTATTTTTTATCCTAACCTTTTTCCTTGGCAGTTTGGCATATATTTTATTTCTAATCAAACCATATCAGAATGAGCCTATTGGTTCCAGTGGAAAGGTGTTAGTTTGCCCTAAGGTATCATGCTCGAATCCCTGTGTGAGTAGAGATGATAATTTTTACTTCAATTGTTTGATAGAGTTTTGGTGGAGTTGAAATTCAGAGGTAGTTGGATGTGGATTGAGGTGTCAGATTTGGTGGGATTGTGGTGGTCAGTGAGTTAGAAGGGAGTTGAGATGTAGTAGGATTTTATTTTGAATTAATGAATTTTAATTTAATTTTAGTTTATTTTTTATTATTTTCCCTAAAATTTCTTTAATGTTATTTTCTTTTCTATTTCGTTCTCTATCTTCTCATCTTTTTGTTCCTTTGATTTTGGCCATAATTCTCGTTCTTCGCTATGTTGATGTTCTCGATTCCTTCGTACGATTTCATAGGTAAGAGATCACTATGATTTTCGAAGGAGTTTTGGTTAAATTTTAGTATTTGGTTTGATGTTTAATTGTTTATATGTATTCGTTTTGCTAGATAATACTTGGGAAATTTGAAACTCTTCAGTTGGGTAGTAAAGCTTTGGGGTTGCCGTTTCGTGGGTAAGCTTTCGAAACGATCATGCATGAAATATGGTAGTATAAAAAATATTTAGTTGCTTTGTATTCGAGGAGTGATTTGATTGAAATTGAGGAATTAAGACTGATTTTGGGCGTTTTGTTGATGGATTGTAGGTTATGGTTATTTTGGGCGTTTTGTTGATGGATTGTAGGTTATGGTTGTCTCACGATTACTTTTACATAAAAAAATAAACTAGTTGTGTAACGAAAATGCAAGAAAATAAGGTTCAGTGAAAGCTGAAAAAGAGGCCTATCAATGCCACATAGGCATGTGCCCGGTTGTGTGGTAGGTCCTGTGTCGCACACAGCCGTGTGGCAAGAGTATGTGTTGCAAAGTTGGGTGTATGGGCCACATCGGCATGCCGCATAGGTGTGTAGACTATGGGCCAGGCCGTGTGAGCCAAACAGGCAAGGCCAATTTAGGAGTGTAGGCCATACGGGTGTGTGTGGGCCCACACAGGCAAGCCGCACACGGGCATGTGTGCCCAAAATTCAAAATTTTTCCCTAGGGTTACATACATCATTTGGATCGACTGTAGGCCTTCCATAGGGTCGATAAGGGAAAAACAAACCCTAATGCATGAGATTTGCTAATCTGATAGACTGATTTGAGTATTA
Organism: Gossypium arboreum; assembly: GCF_025698485.1. Taxonomy (NCBI): domain Eukaryota; kingdom Viridiplantae; phylum Streptophyta; class Magnoliopsida; order Malvales; family Malvaceae; genus Gossypium; species Gossypium arboreum. The sequence continues at coordinate 70,956,141 of NC_069079.1, read as the reverse complement.
AGAAAATTGATATGTATGATTTGACTATTTTATATAAATATGTATGATATTTGTATATAAGTATGTGAGACATGCTAGTTTTGTAATATCTGTTTATCTTTATCTGTATTTGTATATGGGGTGGGATTTGTATATGTGGAAGAAGTGTTATGTGAGGCAACATTTCGCCGATACACTGGCAACTTGGCTGCAAACTATTCTGGTGAGTGTAGTATAAACATTATGTGGTGTGTAGGGATGGGTGGGTGTTTTAGCTCACGTGGTGTGTTAGGATGGTCAAAGATGGTGTGTAGAGGAAGCGGGTAGGACTTTGCATATTTGTATGTTTTCTGATAATCTGATTCTGTTAAGGACTTTTGTCTATATCTGTTCTGTTATGTGAGAAATCTGAGATTATATGTATATTTCTTTCCGTTGAGTTACACACTGAGTTTTGAAAACTCACATATGTTTCAAAACCTGCATATCTTTGTCCGTTTGATCGTAATTTTCGTGTGATAGGCTTTAAATATTTATAAAGAATCGTTCTTGAAACTAACTATTATCATGATGTAGGTAAGTGTACCTATCGAATAGTAGTATAGTTTTAGCAAGATCTGATTTTGAAACCCAAAGGAACTAAAAGTACTAGTAATGACTGTCTTTTTATTCTCTAGCTTACGAATAAGGGGGTTTTGTTTTAACTAACTAATTATCTAAACTAAGAATTCACAGAAAATAGGATTGGGGGATTACTTTTGGAAAACGATTGAATTAAGACAATACCTAAGGAAAAATCCACCTAGACTTAACTTGTTATTCTAACTCCGAATCAGACGATTTATTCATTTAACTTGTCCCGTAGAGATCCCTAAGTTATGCTATTATCCCTATTCAAGACTAATAACGTCTAATCCCTAGATTGCATAATTAAGACTTTTCTCTAATTAACACCCTAGGGTTGCATTAACTCGATCTATGGATCCCCTTATTAGGTTTCACCCTAATCCGGCAAAATCTTGTCACCCTATGTCTAGGCACGCAACCAACTCCGCTTAATTATGACAAATGTACTCTTAGACAGGGTCTATTCCTCCTTTGAATAAGAGTTTATCTTGAATCAGTATCCTGGGATATCAAAACAAGAATTCAGAACACATAATTAAGAACAAGTTAAATATTTATCATTCAATTTAGAAAATAATAACAAGATTCGTCTTAGGTTTCATTCCCCTTAGGTATTTAGGGGATTTAGTTCATAACTAAAAAGGAAAACATCTCAGAAGAATAATGAATACAAAACATAAAGAAAACCCAAAACTCCTGAAGGGAAATTGAGGGGAGATCTTCAGTCTTGATGGTGAATCTGGCTTCTGAGATGGATCAATCGGCTTCCTTTGAGCAGTTGTCTGTGTCCCCTTTCCTCTTCCTTTAGGGCGTATTTATAGGCTTTAGAATGCCTAAAAACCCTCAAAATTAGCCTTTTCCGAATTGGACTCAACTTGGGCTCGGTAGGGACACGCCCGTGTGCGATTACTTCAAGCTGTGGTCAAGCCTGTTAAATAGGCACTATAACACCCTGAGTTTGGGCCTAGAAGTTTTGGGCCTTGAGCATGGGAGCGGTTGAAGGCAGCTTATAATATTCTGTTGTGCGTGAAAATTTCGTAGTTGAAGGCTTGTTTTAGTGGTTAAGTGTGCTGAGAAGTGTTGGAGAAGTCCTGGGTTCAAACCTAGACTCTAGCAAAAATTTTGGTTTAAAGTGAATCAAACCCTGGGTGTAGTAGGTAGGCCTTAAGAATATTGTTGGAGAAATTGTGACACAAAAAGCCTTGTGGCTTAGTGGCAAGTAGCGTGTGGAGCATTTAAAGGGAGGCATGGGTTCGAATCCCATGGCAAGCAAAGAGCATTTATTTTGCTAACAGGGGGCGGCAAGAGTTGGTGTTGAATTTAAACTCTGATGATAGAGGGATCCCACATCGGGAAGCTAACATAAGAGTGGATGCGAAGCTGGCTTTAAATATAGAGAACCATGAGGAGAGTAAATGTATCTTTCTTGGCTGATCCCTTTCGCTTTATGGCGTGTTCGTTTGGGTTGGGCGTCAGCTAAGAGTGCTCAGAGCGTGGATTAACTCCAGTCTCCAATCAGGTGTGTATTTCTCGCTACTCTAGGCAGGGATGGCTACTTGGTGAAAGGGGCCATGTGGGCCCAATGGGCCTACAGGCCCAATTGGATAAGTTGTTTGATTGTGTAGTAAATATTGGACTAGGCTAGGTGAATCTCATATCTATGGCTAGATTTGGGCTAAAAAGGCCACACGAGCGTGTGGGCCCATTTGGGCCGAGAATAGGCTTTAGGGCCATTCGTATTTTTATCCCTGTTTAGAATACTTCAGTTTACCAAATTACCAAAATACCCCTGGTTTGTAAAATTACTAAAATACCGTTGGTTTATAAAATCATTTGTAAAATTTCAAAATACCCTTAGTTTACAAAATTACCAAAATACCCCTAGTTTGTAAAATTACTAAAATACCCTTTGTTTATAAAATTACAAAAATACCCTAGTTTGTAAAATTACCAAAATACCCCTGGTTTGTAAAATTATCAAAATACCCCTAGTTTGTAAAATTACCAAAATATCCCTGATTTGTGAAATTACTAAAATACCCTCGACTTGTAAAATTATTGAAATACCCTCGACTTGTAAAATTACCAAAGCACCCTTGATTTACAGAATTACCGTTTTACCCTCGCTTTACAAAATTATTGAAATACCCCTGTAGGGTAGAATTACCTGAATACCCCTGTAGGGTAGAATTATCGAAATACCCCTGTAGGGTAGAATTATCGAAATACCCCTGTAGGGTAGAATTACCGAAATACCTCTATATGGTAGAATTACCGAAATACCCTTGTAGGGTAGAAATACCGAAATACCCCTGTAGGGTAGAATTACCGAAATACCTCTATAGGGTAGAATTATCGAAATACCCCTGTAGGGTAGAATAGGGTAAAATTACCAAAATATCCCTGTAGGGTAGAATTACTGAAATACCCTTGTAGGGTAGAATTACCGAAATACCCCTGTAGGGTAGAATTATCGAAATACCCCTGTAGGGTAGAATTCTGAAATACCCTTATAGGGTAGAATTACTGAAATACCCCTATAGGGTAGAATTATCTATATACCTTTGTAGGGTAGAACTACCGAAATACCCCTGTAGGGTAGAATTACTAAAATACCCCTGTAGGGTAGAATTACTGAAATACCCCTGTAGGGTAGAATTACCGAGATACCCTTGTGGGGTAAAATTACCATTTTGCCCCTAGAGTGTTAAATGACTGTTTTGCCCTTGTGGGCAAGTGACTGACTTGGACTATATGGTTGACGGATTTGATTGTGAATATATGTTGGTGATATGAATGACTTGATTGTGATTGTTTGACTCAAATATGGGCATGACATCCTGCATACATGACATGTTGCATGGGTTGGGATTTCGTACAGAGGAAGATCTGATCTATTAAGGTCGCATGGGTCGCCCGAGATGACTGTGGACCGATCGATGGCTGAGTACTGATCATCTTACCGAAGGCTGTGTGCCATTATTGTGGGCTTCGTATTGATATTGTGGGTTTTGTGCCGATTATAGACACGTTATCGATGGCTCTGTGCCAACCTAAATATGGCTTCGTGCCATCTTGACTATGGCTTCGTGTCAAACGTATTTACCTGTGGCTATGTGCCTAACATATTTTTTTTGATGACTCGTGTCGATCATAATTACCAAGGTCATGTGCGATTATATTACCGCCACGATGGCTATGTGCGAAGTTATTACGATTATCGATGGCTTTGTGCCACGTATTCTGTTAAGTGGCTTTGCCACATTATCTGATTCTGGTGGCTATGCCACAAATATTTGTTTTGGAGGCTTTGCCTCAACTTACTGATATCTGAGCGACAATCTTTTAATCGTGGAGTCTTGGTTGGGTGGGTTGAGCTATTCCTACATGGAGTGTAGGGTGGTACAGTGGAGTGTAGCGGTTGGTTATAGGTGGGTTGGGATTGCATTCACATTCGATTTTGATTACATTACGATCATCGATTCGATTACACACCGATTACGATTCGATTCGATTTTGATTCTAGTTCTGATAATGTTTCTTTTTCTATAATGGGTTAAAGCCCATCTGGTACTGTCTGTTATAGTGGGCTAAGGCCCAATTGATACTGAAACTATAAGTAAGACTAGGGCCAAACTTTTAATTCTTTTATATAACTGACTGTTCCTTTTATAGTAGGGGATTTCACACTGAGTTTTCGTAAACTCACCCTATTTATTAACCTTTCAGGTAATTTCCAGCCTTAGACGGGTTAGGGGTGCGAGGGGCTCGGAGGAAGCCACACACACTGTTTATGTTACAATTTTGATTATTACTTTTAAATGTTTTATGTGGGTTGTAGTAAAGCCGTAGCAATTTTCTGGATTTCAAATTTGGAATTTTATTTATTGTTCTTATAATTGCTAGTATTAGAACACGGTTTTCCAAAGCAACTCTCGTTGTTCAAAACATCACGTGCGCAATTGTTTTTAAATTAAGCTTCCACAACCGCCAGATTTTTACAAAGTTGTTAAGAATGTTATTCAAATTGAGGTTTTCTAACAAGGTTTAAAAGGGTATAAGTTTTTAATTATTAAGAAGGGTTTTTAATGGAAACATGGTTTTTGAAAAACACTTCAATGTGACACGCCAGATTCGAGCCAAACTTCCAGGTCGGGTTTGGAGTGTTACAGGCATGGGCGTATGGTCTACCCGTGTGAGTCGTGCTTCGATTCTGCCAAATTGACACGGCCTGTGGTCTGCCATATGAGGAAGTTCAGGCCGTGTTGATTTCGTACTTTGGCCTTTTTTCTCCATTTTTGGCTCGTTTCTCATTCCTTTCGCTCTCCTATACTCACCTAAGTATAAAACATGAAATTAAGGCATTAAGAGCATCGAATTCACCAATTCTAAGGAAAAATCATCCATAAAATGCGTTAAGTATGGGGTAAAAATATGTATAAATTACGATTTATCACTGTTCTATTCATGTAATCCTCAGGCTTAGACGGGTCGGTGCAATGAAGGCTTAGAGGTGTCCACATGATCGTAAACTTAGATTATAATAAAAGTTTACTTAATTTCTAGTTTATTTTGAGAGTTTTGTAGTTTTGGGACTCTCTGGACTGCTTGTTTTGATTTTGGTTTTGGATGTGTTATTGACTTTTATACCACAATGTTTGACAAGACCACGATTTTGCACATACAAATGTTTTTCTAAAATACAAACTTGGTTTTCAAAATATAACAACTTTTAAGATTTCTGCTACAAGTTATGCTTTGCTGAATGAACAAACTAACGACGGTTTCAGTAGTGAAAATGTTAATAAATATGTTTTATAAAATTTGGACTCCTTTTTAGCAAGAACCTATATAAGGTTTTTAACGTGGTAAGAGTAGATTCGAAAACCTTATTCGTAACATTCCCAGATTCAGCCATAACATTTATTTTGGGTTTGGGGTGTTACACTCCCAATCCAGTATTATGTGCTTTTTTGGAACATGAGGCACATGACATTCAATTTCTTCTCTAGTCATTTCTCTAGATCCTTCAAACATCTATTTCAATACTACAAGAAAATTAAAATTAGTTTAACACGCTTAAGGACTAAGCTAAAAACATATCATGCATGATGAGGCGTGATTCAGCCTTTGGTTTTTCGAGTTCGCCCAATACATCTGAGTTGGACGGATACCATTGGGAAATGTGCCTATATTGTAGTAAACATGTAATTGTTTTCTATTTATTTGAATGATGAATAAACAAATAAAGTTAATTTCACATTTCACTATTATGCCATTTGTATTTTGTGTCTTTTATATTTTGCATGGATAGTGAAATTGTAACTGTAACACCCCAAATTATAAGTAATTATTTTTATATGTTGTGTTGCATAAATACACGTCTGCTTCAATGGTTAAGTGTCTTAAGAAGTGTTGGAGAAGTCCTAGGTTCAAGCCTTGACTTGTCCAAAGTTTTTGTTTTTAATTGAATAAAACCCTTGCCTCTAGATAGTGGGTTTTTAAATAATTATGGGGAAAACATGTCATAAAATGCCTGCTAGTCTAGGGGATAGTGGCGTGTGGAGTGTTCCTTGGGGTTTGAGGTTCGAGGCTTGGCGTTCCAAAAGTGAAATTTTATTTTGCTACAAATACCATGGGAGTGTCCTAGGTTGACCGAAATTGAGGTGTTTTAATGAAGTTTGAATGGGTGGTTGAGAAGAGTATGTTGGAAAGAGTTATGGACGAATTCGGTAAGTGATTTTAGTTGTATTGCAGGGAGAAAAGTTAGGAGATTTTGAAGGGATATGGATAGTGATCGGTTGGAGAAATTTGAGGAGCCAAGTGAGGAGAGTGCTAGGGGTGCCAATTGGGGAAAGTTCATTTTGGAAAAATCGGTCACAGGACCTGTGACTTTGAGTGCTAAAAGTTGTTCTTGTTTTGCTCTCCATTTTGGTAGCTATTGCTTTTCCTTCTTTGCATTTTTGGGTTGAAACCGAATTGATCATTTGGGAATTGTCTTTTACTTCTCCAAACCTTAGCTGAATACCTCTTTCTCTTCTCATCTCTATTCTTTTAACTTTCATCAAGTGCCCCTTCTTGCATTGCTAAAACCAAACACTTTGTACTCTTTTTCTTTTTTTTTTGCCTCCACAGTTATTGTTTTCTTCTCTCTTTTCTATTTCAAGTCCTTTCCTTTATCACCATTGTCTATCTTGTACCCTGGCTGATTACTCCCTTTTACTCTTTTATCTGTGTTTTTTATTTCAGTTTTACAAGAGTTCTCTAACAAATCGGTAAGTGCTCATGTTTCCCTTTTTGTTTCTCTCTACCGTTAGGATCTTTTCTTCTAACTTCTCATTCTTTCTATCGTTTGATGATAGGGGTACAATTGTTCCACTTTCCCTTTATCATCCTCTATACTTTGGCTTTTGTGTGGGTGTGGCCAGTTGTTCTTTTCTTCTAATCTGGACTCTAGGTTTTCGGTAAGTGACTTCTCATCTAGTTCAAACTGTCCATTTGTTTGATGGTTGATAAGTGTTGGTTGGAATGCAGATAACCCTCTAAGGCTTATTGATTAGTCTCTTGCAGAAGGATTAAGTGAGCAAGCCATAATCATCTGATCTAATCAAATTGGAGGTAATCTTTTGGACAAGTATTTTTGGTGGGGGTCTTTGATAGGTCGATTGGAATGTGATTAACTGAAACTTGTGATTGAATATAGGTTGGAGTACTCGTGGACTATTTGTACGTTTTCGTGAATAGGTGTGTACCACACTGCCATAAATCGAAAAAAATGGAAATAGGTGAGCATCGACACTATACAAGTGTGACCTCGATCGTGCGGTTTCTCATATGCTTAAATGTGGATGTAAGACCGTTAAGGCTGGCCATGAGCGATTTTATGGTCTCAGGCCGACTCGGGCCATGATGGGCCGAAATAAGCTGTTTGGGCCCCACACAGGTAAACCACACAGATGTGTGGAGATTATTGGGCCCAGCTGTGTAGTTCACACGGCCACGGCCATTTTTGGCTTCGTGGGCCACATGAGCGTGTGGGCCCACATGGGCCTACATTATGGGTCGTGGGCCCATTTTCACTGTTTGACTGATAAGGTTGCACAGGTCGCCTGAGATGACTGTGGACCTTCTGTGGGGTCAGTAAGTACACCTAAACTCCAATTTGGTCGAATGACTGTTATGCCTCTATGAGGTAAAATGACTAATTTTTGCCTATGATGTGTATGACTGTATTCGAGCATGCCATTCCATATATATTGCATACATGTATGATATTATGCCATGACACGTGACACATTGCATGCGGATGGGTTTATTATTGATTGGAGGAAGAGTCTCAGTCTTTGGCACTCTGCTTTGCAATCAACATTTAGTCTTTTAACCTGCTATTTTGGAGTGTAAGGATGGGTGGGTTGATTTTATCCCCACATGGATTGTAGGGCTGGATGGAGTGGAGTGTAGAGGCTGGTGGGGTAGGATCTCTATTTGCATTCTGTACTGATACTAATACTGTTATTGAATTGGGCTAAGGCCCAACTAATATTGGACTATACTGAAATGGGCTTAGGCCCAGACTGTACTTGCCTACTGTATGACTGACTGTTGTTAAGGGATTACACATTGAGTTTTCATAAACTCACCCTTTTGCTTTTCTGCGTAGGTAATTCTTAGGGGATCGGTGCTGCGAGGGACTCGAAGGTGGCCACACAACCGTATTTGCTTCTATTTTTAACTCTTAATTTATAAGTAATTTAATTTGGGTATTTGTTTTGTAATAAGGCCTCTTTAAGTTTTTATTTTGAGTTGGGATTTATTTACTTTGATTCATATCTGTTAGTAGTAGGCCGCGGATTTTCAAAAAAAAAAAATAATGCTTTTCAAAACACCATGTTTACGCAACATTTTTTAAAAGCTTCTGCATCCAACATTGTTTTAAAGTGTAATAACAATCTAATATGATAAACATTTTTCGTAAATGACACAAATTTTAACAACGAACAACATATCCTATATTTTTATTAAGATCATAAAGAGGTTTTAATATAGAACAAATTTGAGAACGAAATTATGTTTTTTGAAAAACACTTCAATGTGACATCACAGATGTGGCCATAACGTCTAGGCCAGGTTTGGGGTGTTACATTTAGTGGTATCAGAGTCAAGTTGTAAAACTCGGTTGTGGATTTGGGTTTCTTTTAAACTTGAAATTTTGAAAAAGAACTGTTTCAAATGATTTGAAATACTTGGAAATGTTTTACTAAATGTGTGGTGCACCGAGTCTCTGGCGCTGATTCTATAAGTCCTCTGAAACTACTTCTTGTTTAAATTGAAATACTAAGAATACTGTAGGCAATAGACTATACTGAAATACTCTGTTTAGGGTAACCTAAAATTGTAGTAAGACTGCGATCTGCGAAAATAAAACTCTGAATTACTAATAATATTTTCCATAAAATATCCGTTAAAAAACACTGGAACTGTAAACTAATACATAAAATTTTTAATACAGATAATACGCAAATTGATAATGAGCACCAGAGGTACTCGTGGAAGAGGTACTAGAGGCCGCGGTGGAGGCCGTGGAGGTGCTCAGGTTGCGTCTTCATCATCTGGCCATATGCCTAACGTTGAAGCTAGAGAGGCACCGACTTCACCTATGACTGAGACTGGGTCTCACGATCGTGTGGCTGGGGATGATGCACTATCCCAAGCCATGTTACGAATTCTGGTGAGGGTCGTTGGGCCCAAAACTAGTACTGTTGGCTGTGGGTCAGTTACGGAACGACTCAGGTCTGATGGGGTTGAGATTTTTAGGGGTATTGCTAGAGTTACCCCTAATGTGGTTGAATATTGGATTAAGGCCGCAGAGAGAATCATGGATGACCTTGACTAAACCTCCGAGCAGAAACTAAAAGGTGCAGTGTCACTACTACGAGATAAAGCCTATCAGTGGTGGCTCACAGTTAAAGAGGGTACTCAGCCTTACTGATTGACCCGGGAATTTTTCAAGACTGCATTTCAAGGGAAATATGTAGGCACTAGTTATGTGGATGCCTGGAGGAGAGAGTTTTCGAATTTGTCTCAAGGGGATAAATCTGTGGCTAGATATGAGGCTTAATTTTTGCGACTTAGCCGTTATGCACGTAGGATAGTGGCAACTGTCAAATACTCGATATCTCGCATACTAAGTGCTAATACATAGCCTAAGCTATTATAATCTTGCACACTAAGTGCCTTACATAGTCGAAGCTATCACGGCCTCGCACACTAAGTGCCATATATAGCCCAAGCTATTCCGAATCGCACACTAAGGGCCACATATAGCCGAAGCTATCTCGAATCGCACACTAAGTGCCATATATATATCCGAATCATCGTCAAACATGATTATAATCTCGTATACACAATTTATGAAATATCAAAGCAGTTAAAGCATAATTGTAACAATTCTTATCATATACGAACTTACCTCAAATATTAAAACGGTAAATCGACTCAATTAGTCGATAACTTTTGTTTTTCCCCGATCCTGATCCTAATTTCTTTTTCTTGATTAGAATGAGCAAAAATGCCCTAGCTGAATGGTAGCCCTAAAATGGTGTTTATTCTCTTCCAAAAATCGGTAGAGAAGATGATATCCACCGTTAATTTGGTTTTGTTTTATTTATTATTATGATAATAACCAAATTACCAAATTGACCTTACTAATAAACCATTTAAACACTGAATAATGTGTCCATATAAGTCCACTCATACTAATATTGGTCTAATTACAATATAAAAACCTTAACTTTAATAAAACATAGCTAATAAACACCTTTAGCTAATAGAACAACACTTTTGCAATTTATGCGATTTAGTCATTTTTATCAAATTAACTATTCAAACGATAAATTTTCTTCATGAAACTTTCACACATACATACTATCATGTTGTAAACACTTAAAATAATATTAAAATAATTTTACGACCTGAGATTTGTGGTCGCAAAACCACTTTTTGATTTGACTAAAAACGGGTTGTTATAGTGTGATTTACCTAAATCCGAAGTTAATGACTGACCATGCATATGCAACTCATATGCTTTGATATAAGTGGAGGCTTATACTCTAAAGATGATCGAGCCCATAATCAGTATGTTGGGTACATGACTTCTGTATAGCGTGGCTTTACTAGCAATAGTGGAATTCATAGTTCAATTAAAGAATTAATGATATCCTCTCATTGGCATTGTGTGGATTGATAAATATGGAACGTGACCACGGGTTGCTTGTTCTTGAACAAGCAATTTATCACAGCCATTTGTTGATAGTGATAAATTAATCATTAAGAAGACATAATTGTAACAATGTGATAAAATAGGATTGTATTGAGTGAACGGATTTAACTCAAAGGAATCAAAGATATCATATGAGGGTAACACACACATGATGAGGTCATCGGACAAAGTAATTGGATGAATTGCATTCGGAAAAAGTATACAATAATGAGTTTTCAATCATGGTACTTGTTGTGGACTAACTCCATGATTAAATAATTGCGAGTTATTGGAACAATGCTTCTGGACGTAATTACAATTACTAGAGCCTAATTGTATATGTCTGATTGGTCCCTCCGCTAGCTCAAAAAAAGCTTGACCGAACTGCATTTGAAACAGAAGAAAATTCTACAACTTCGGGAATAATTTAATTGAGTCAATTTATTTGTCGTGGAATTAAATTAGGTGGTCGTAAGAATTGTTCAACTACATAATTTGATTAAAAAAATTTTCTTGAAAAATTAATTTGGAAAATCTAAGTGATTTTTATAAAAAATAATTCTGATCAAGTAAAATTAAATTAATCAAATCAATTAAAATTAACATGATATTTTTGGAAGTTAATTTTTAAGTTAGACAATTAATCCAATGGGTAATCGAACTTGAAAATTGGATCTGAGATCATAAATCGGATCCGGGAGACCAAAACTAAGACCAAGACCCAAAAACTATTCAAATCAGAGCTGTTAGGTGAAACTGGGTCAACGATATAATTGGTGGCTAGACCAGACAAGTAAGGTCGTCATTGACTCGAACCGAAACGACAGCAGCTGAACTGACTCGGGGTGCCATAAGGATGTCTCACTTGCATCATCGGACATTGTGGTGCCAGTGGCTACGACGGTGACATCCCGTGGCCGATGACGGTTGGTTATCAATGGTTGAGCAGTGGAAGAGTTACACTCCTACTGGGAATCTACCAGAGAATTTGATTTTAGGTTAATTATTCCAAAAATAATATTATTTTAATAGTTTAATATTAAATTAAATTTAATATTTATCTTGTACGTAAACATTCTATTATTTTAATAAGATTTAATATTAAATTTAATATAATATTTATCTTGATAAATATTATATTAATTTAATATTAAAGTGATTAAGTTTAATCATCGTTGAACTCTCTAAACTCTCCCTATATAAAGAGAGCATTGGGTCATTATTTTTCACAGAGCATTGGGTCATTATTTTTCACACACTTGAATTCAAGAGAAAGTTGTAGAGAGAAAATTCACTGAAGAGATTATTCCAAAAAAATCGAGAGATATTTTCTAATTTACAACTTGACCCAAAAGTTTAAAGAAATTGTAAAATTACCCTATTGGTAATTTTTGGAAAAAAAATTTTGATACGAAGCGAGCCCACACTCGGCAGACGTAAGCTTGAGGATAGAGAAAAAAATTACTTGATTGAAGTGCTCATCCTAGATGAACAAAAAGGTACAATTTTGATTAAGTGTTTACTACTTTAAATATCACAACCAAGATCTTGTTTTGGAAAATATTTTAAAACTCTAGTTTTGTCCTAAATTTATTTTTCGCTATGTTTTCCAAATCTGTTTTTCCAACATACTTAACAGAATAGTCTACCAAACCTTAGAACTCGCCAAAACAAAGAGTTTACCAAATGGCGCAATACACATAATTCTATAATTAGCCAATACAAACATTTTAATCACTGATATCTATAGTTATTTTACCAACAATATTGCAAATAGTAACCAGATATTGAGACTTCGTCTGGCGGGCTACTACAATTTCAATGGCAAGCTCTGGTGGGCCTAGAGTAATGAGAAATGTTAATTGTGAACATTGTGGAAGAAGCCATGAAGGAGAATATTGGAGACATTCTGGGGCATGTTTTGGATGTGGATCCAAGGAGCATTTGTTTAAGTATTTTCCTTCCAAGATAGAATCAAGTACAAAGTAGTTTATTCATGGACCTCAGAAGTTTCAACAAGAGGCCTGGTCTGGAGTGGCAGCAAAGTCTGGCTCAGTGCATTGTAACATCCTGCCAGGCGAAGTCCTGACTATTTAAGTGTTATTTATAAAAGTAAGGCTTAAGGGTAAGTTTCAAGTGCTCAACGTTAGAAATCAATTAAGAGTAAGGACTTTCTGAGTGTAGCAGTGATGCCCCTAGTTTGGTGGATTTTGAACGAAAAGAAAGGAACTCATGATTAACTCAGATAAGTACAGCGTATAGAATATTCTGAAAGAACAAGGCTTATGACTAACTCTAAAGAAAGGTAAGTATCACGAATCAAGGAGTACTGGTTGTAACACTCTTAACTTGTATATGTTGGCAAAACAGGGTTACGGAGCATTATCGGAGATTACAATTCAAACGGATAGAAAAAAAATCAAACATTTTATAACATATCAATAAGCATATTAAAACCAAGTCAAATCATACATATTGTCCCTTAAACAAGCCTTCGAGGCCCTAAATACGTGTTAGCAACAAGTCTAGACTAAATTAGAAACTCAGAAAATTTTTCAAAAAATAGTAAAAATTTTCAAAGCTGCAGGGGTCACACGCTCAAGAGACACGTCCATGTCTCAGGTCATGTGGGCAGTCAAAATAGGGACACATGGTTATGTCCCAACTCGTGTCTGTGTTCGTGTAACTCACTGACTTGGGCCACACGGCCAAGCCACACACCCGTATGCTAGGCAGTGTACCCTTCGAAGTAGACTCACACGGATGTGTGTCAAGCCGTGTGCTAGGCTGTGTAACAACCTAACTTGCAACCCTTTGAAAGCTATAGGGAACACATGGCTGTGTCACCTGGCTATGTGTCACACACAGATGAGACACGCCTGTGTCTCTGCCCGTGTGGACAAAAAAAGGCCATTTTACAAGCCATATTTCTCACCCAATTTGACATGTACCTACATCCAAGATTGTGCATATAAGCCAGCTATAATAAGGTACCAAAACCATGCATTTTCTAGCCTCATACAAATAGTATAATCACATACAACCAATATGCCCTTAGGCATCTCAAATGACAATTTATAAAGATGTCAACCATGTATTCAAACTTACCTAATTGATTAACTAACATCTATGCATACTTGTACCAAATCTTTCAATGTAAATCATTTAACAAAACATACCATTTGGTACCAAAACTTCATTCTAAAACTAGCATCAAATGACTATATAAATTATTTTCACCAAAACATTAATTTACCACAATTACATCCTATCACAAAGCACATATTCAATATGCATATTCATACCATAATTTTCATCTTTCGTAATTCAACCATACCAAGCTATTTATCAACCATTAGAGAGTAAATATTTACGTACTATATACTGGACTTATACTATCATGAAAGTGCCAAAACACTAGCCAAACAAATGGCCAAATTATCAAAAAAGCATATAGGCCAACATTAGCCAAAATAACCTATACATGCCATTATAACCAAACTTAAACCAACTAAAAGTACCAAAAGAGCCGATGGATAGTGTGATATAGTTCCGACAAGCTTCCAACCCGAACAAGCTTCTAATACACTAAAAACATGGAAAAATACACAGAGTTGCATTTAAGCTTAGTAAGTTCGTAAAACATAGAATTTAACTTACAATTTAGTCACAATTTAGGCAAGTAAGCATAGCATATCCCAACTCAATTTGGCCAAATGCCTAAGCACATATATTCACCAATATGTTAGCCATGTAAAACACATATAACAACCAATAAACATGGGTGAACACAACAATTAAGTAAGTTTCATATACATGTATCATCCATTTCATGTTTCAATATGTCATGTAATGTCATTTCCATGTATGTCATGTAAATATCTGTAATAGTTCGTATGGAACTCATATCATCTCGTAACAAAACATTTCCTATTGAACCATTTAGAATAATGTTGGATACTCGGGATAGCTCACACATAGTGTGCTAAGCTGTAATCCATCAATTCCTATACATGTATGCTTACACGAGTTGTGAATTGGTATGCTCTCATGAGTTGTAAATCGGTAAACTCATATGAGTTGAGAATTGGTAAGCTCTCACGAACTGAGAATCGGTAATCCCTAATGACATGTCATTTGTATCCTACGAATTCCTAAGGTTCAAAGGGACTCGATAATTGTTGTACGTCATCGGATATGCGATCGGTAATTATACATAGAAATTATACAAATCACATACATATAATTTAATTAAAACATATAAATACACAATTTAATTATACGAACTTACATCGACAAGTATACATAGATAATGAAGCTATTAATCTGAGGTTTTCTCTTTGCCTCGATCTAACTCCATACGAGGTCTGACTGGATCTATACGGATAAATTTAACTCAATTTAATATACTTATCATTCAAATTAGTCCAAAACATATTTTGGAAAAATTACCATTTTGCCCTTATACTTTTAATTTCTTTGCAATTTAGTCCCTAAGCTCAAAAGATGAAATTCATGCAATTTAACCCTTACCCAAGCCTAGCCGATTTTTATACATATTAGTAGCAGCCTATATATTTCATAAATTCACAATTTCACCACACAATATTTTTTATTTTTCAACTTAGCCCTTAATTGATAATTTTATCAAAAATCCCTTTACAAAAGTTGTTTATCTAACAACAACCATCCACATTCTATCAAACTTCAAAACTCAAGCATGTTCATCAATGGTAAAATCGTAATAGTTTAACAGTTTCACAAATTAGTCCCCGAGCTAGCTAGATTAAGCTACAACGATCCCAAGAACATAGAAAATATAAAAAAGGGGACAAAAACACATACCTAATCAAGCATGCAAGATTACTGAATGCCAAAACTCAAAAATGGCTTCCCCAAGCTTTAACTTTCGGTTGAAAATGATGAGAGAAAATGATAATGTAACAGCCGAGTTAGACCCTAATTGTAACAGTGGTTTCGGGACCATGAATCCGAGTCAAAAAAATATTTTAAAATTAATTTCTATGTTTATTTTGTGTGAATTTATATCTGTGAAATTTTCGTAATTTAATTTTGTCATTTAGCTGTCTAATTAAATAAAAGGGCTTAATCAAGTAAATTGAAAAGTGGGTAGTTTATTTTGTAAAGGGCTTAATTGTTGATGGCTTTCTAAATGGGAGTAGTTATGATGAAATTAGTCCAATTTATATGGTGTTGGACGGTAATGGGTAAGATATAAATGATTTATAATTCATTAACTAAGGTTATTTTTGTAAACTAAAATATTATAACATATATCATATAAAACATAAAATAAAGCTTACATACTTGTTTTAATGGTTCTTCATTGCCGAATATAAACTAAAATAAAAAGAAAAGAAAGCAAGTTAGGGTTTGGCCTATTGACAGCTCAATCAAGGTTCGTTTACTTGTCGTTTTTTGATAATTTCTACGTTTTCAAGACCCATGCTTTAATTTCTGATTTTGATGAATATTTTGAGTTGTGCCATTGTTGATAACTTATGGTTTTTTTTGTTTAATGATGAAAAATGGAAGATATGTTTCAGATTAACATGTTTTGTATTGGCATTTTTGATGATTTTAAGTAATTAGGATTTAATTGCAAAAATAATAATTTGAGGGACTAAAATGTGAAATAAATTGAATATATGGACTTGTTTGAGAGTGGGTAAAATTTGGCCCAACATATATATAGGGAAATTTTGTGTGTTTTGTGTTTTGTGCAATAGGGACTAAATTATAAAAATTGTAGATGTTAGGGGTAAAATGGTAATTTGCCTATTTATGTGTTTTTGGACTAAATTGAATGAAAATATGTTTGAATGAGATTAATTTGAATATGTTTAGATCAAGAAACAAAGAAATTGGATTTGGATCGGGGAAAAACGAAAGTTGTCGACTAGCAGCCCTATCCCGTTTTACGACGTCCGAGGTAAGTTAATAAGCAAATAAACATGTTTATTGGTAACTTAATGTTATATTTACTTGCTATTTTGAAATGGTATAAACTAAATATATTATGGTCGAATATGATTAAATGTGGCTATTACACTTCCAAGTTTGATTCGACCGAGTTACGACATTTGAAAGCCCCGTATGAACGTTAGAAATAACTAGGATCCATATGTCATGACATAGGATTCTGATATATGTGTACGGGTAGGTCCATGGAATCGATTTGTGATTTTGATATGTGTTTACGAGTAAGACCCTGTCTGGGACAGTGGCATCGATATGTGGTTACATGTAAGACCACATCTGGGACGTTGGCATTGTACGATTTATGTAATTATCTGAGTGTCCTATCCAATTACAAATGGTTCATTGGGAAAAGGTAAACTGCATACGGATTGTATAATACGAGCTAAATGGACAGGTATGAGTTAATTTGATATTTACGTAAGATAAGGTAAGAAAGTGTTATAGTTGTGTGCTAGAAATCATATATAAAGCAAATGAAGAATCCATGTGTATTTTGATATGTATATTCGACTTGTGATGAATAATTTGTGTGGTATTGAAATGTCATTTAATATGTGTATATGTATACTTTGTGAATTCGGCTATTTAGATATAAATTATACATGGGACGACTTTTGATGATTCTTGAATTGCATAAAAGAGTAAAAGGATGTATGGTTGTTATGGCTGTTAGGCTTGGAAATGGAAGTTGATTTATAATGTATTAGGTGATTATATATGTATTCGGCTTAGTTAGCAAATAATGTTAATGCATTTCATTTGGTTAATAAAAATCAAATATGTTATTGATTAGTTATTGCTTATAACTTACTAAGCTGTAGTAGCTTACTTTGTGTATTACATTACTCTGTTTTATAGATTTTGAAGGCAAGTTGCAAGCTCGGGAATCGTCAGCCAGGTTCATCACACTATCTACAGCTTTGGTACCTTTAAACTAAACTTGAATTATGGCATGTATAGGCTATTTTGAATTTAATTATTTTGAAAATGAATGTATAATAGCCATGTGAAAATGGCTTAATTATTTTTCTTGATCTTGGGTTTCAGTTCAATTAAGGTTTAGTACTATTTTGATCTAGGTGCCGTGTTCTATGAATATTTATGAAATGTGTTATATGATCATATATTAAGGTGGGTTATGACCTTGTTTGGTGCATGGTAGAATTGGAAATAAGCATGATTAAATGGTTCGATCAATACTTTGCATAGATGAAACCTATATGAATTTGATATATTCGGTCATAAAATGGAATTGAATATTATGGTTAAGTTTGAGTTGTGATTTAACAATGCCTATGAATATATGTTTATGACAGTTTGTTTGATTTGTTGGTGCATGGGATTTAATATTATATGTTTAAGTTGATATTATGATTTTGCTATTAAATAGAGTCATGACTAGTAATAAACGGACCATAGCTTAAAATGTCTGAATGGTGATCGTGTTGATTTTTTTGTTACAAATGAAGTTATTTGAAATGGTTTTGATCAAATTGTGACTTGGCAATTAAATATATAAATAATCATGCATGTGAAATTGACTTGATATATAATTTATCTTAAGGTGTACATGCTTATAAACATAGACTTGATAATGTGTAATGATGTGTTCGGTTATGCATGAAAAGGGAATATATATATTGTGTTATAACGAGTTTTACATTAATAAGCTAAAAATGCTGGTTATGAGTACGAAAGATATATATATTCGGTATATGTTTTAATATGTATATTAAATAAGTATTGATTCTTAAGATGGGCGAATAAGGTTAGAAATGAATGAATGTTAAGCATCATGGATAATGTACATACATTCGGTTAAATGAAATGAAAATGGCAAATTGAACGATGACTTGTACATTAGTAGGCAAATAATAAGTAGTCAGCGTTTGTGTCTTTTCTTTTTCTATAGTAAAATTCGACATAATAAGTATCATATTAAAAAGTCGATTTTGTCATGATAATATTGGAATGAAATGATGTACTTGATTTTATAAATTCTATTTACCTGTGACTTTTCATTTGAGGTATGATTGTATACTTTGTAATAAAAAAAGAGAGTTGTATCCATATTATTTTTGGTTAGGTGATATTAATTAATAAATTGTCTTTCAATATTAAGATTGTTGGTTTATAAGTTGATACAAGTTATGCTTGTGATTGTTCGAATCTATGTTTTGATCGATAATAGCCCGTAACCCTATTCTACCGACGGATACAGGTTAGGGGTGTTACATTTTATGGGTATCAGAGCTACAGTTTAGACGGTTCTAAGATTAACGTAGCGTGTGAGTTTAGCTATACATGCCATAATTATATATTGTGATAGTGTGATGAATTCTGACATTTGAAATGTGTTTTCATATAGTAAATGGATCCCGATAGAGCTGTAGCTAATGATGTCGAGAGTATAGTGCCTGCTCCCGCGTAAGGGACAGTGCCGGTTGATTCTCGACCGACTTCGAGTAATCAAGAAAGTAAGGCTAAACAATCCTTCTATCAGATGATGAATGATTGGTTTACTCAATATATCCGGACTAACCTGGCTACACAACAACCTCCACCCCCGACTAATCCATCTTTGATGCCTGCTGTACCTCAAGTAAGTGATCCGTCGAGATTATATATGCCCCTTGTTGATAAAATCAGAAAACATGGGGCTGAAAAATTTAAAGCTACCGATGAGGATAAAGCTGAGCGGGCTAAGTTCTGGCTTGATAATACCATCCGTGTGTTTGACGAGCTGTCCTGTACACTAGATGATTGCTTGAAATGTGTCATATCTTTACTTCGAGACAAACATACCACTGGTGGAATACCCTAGAATCAGTGGTTCCAAGAGAGCAGGAGACCTGGGAATTCTTTCAGACTGAGTTCCATAAGATATATATCAGCTAGAGATTTATTGATCAGAAGAGTAAAGAATTTCTGGAGCTGAAATAGGGTCAGATGACCGTGACAGAGTACGAGCAAAAATTCGTGAGACTTAGTCAGTATGCCAGAGAGTGTGTTTCCACTGAAGCCATAATGTGTAAAAGATTCCAAGATAGGCTGAATGAAGACATTAAACTATTTGTTGGCATACTTGAGATAAAAGAGTTCGTGGTACTGGTTGAGCGAGCCTGCAAAGCTGAAGAGCTCGGGAAAGAGAAAAGATAAGATGACTTTGAAGCTAGAGATGCACGCAAAAGAACACCCAGTAAGTCATTCCAGTCGGCATCAAAGAAGTTCCGAGATAATTTCAGCCATTCTAAAGCCACTTTAGGTTATTCCAGACGGGATCAGAATAGACTACCAGTGAGCTCGAGAGCTACTTCTGTAGCAAGTGTGGGTAATGTCAGATCAAATCAACCCAAGTGTAAACACTATGGTAAATGACATCCCGGCAGTTGCAGATTGCATGATCGGGCTTGTTTTAAATGCGGATCGACAGATCATTATATTTGAGATTTCCCAATGTTAGCTAAAGAAAATCCAGTGTAGAATACGAGATCGAGTAATGCTGCAGCTTGAGGCAGACCACCTAGGAATGTTGGTATTATGAGTGGCAGTCAGAGAGGGACTAAAGATACGGCAGTCAAATTTGAGGCTCGTGCACTTGACAGAGCCTATGCCATTCGCGTACGAGAGGAGGCTTCATCCCCAGATGTTATTACTGGTATATTCACTCTTTATGATACTACTATAATTGCATTGATTGATCCTAGTCCTACTCATTCCTATGTGTGTGAGACATTAGTATTTAGAAAGACTCTACTTGTTGAGTCTATTGAGTTTGTGATTAGAGTGTAAAACCCCTTGGACCGGTGTGTTATGGTTGATAAAGTGTGTAAGAATTGTCTCTTGATAGTTCGAGATCTGTGCTTTCCGGCTGATTTAATGTTGTTGCCATTTGATGAGTTAGATATAATTCTGGGTATGGATTGGCTAACTTTACATGATGCTGTTGTGAACTGTAAAAGATAGACCATTGATCTACGAAGCCAGAATGATAAAGTTATTCGGATCGAATCTAGTGATTTGTATGGTTTACCAGCAGCGATTTCTTCGATGCTAGCTCAGAAATATTTGAGAAAAGGGTATGAAGCTTACTTTGCCTACGTGCTCGACAATAAAGCAACTGAAAGAAACATTGAATCAGTACCTGTTGTATTTGAGTATCCGGATGTGTTTCCAGAAGAATTACTAGGTTTGCCACCTATTCGGGAAGTAGAGTTTGGTATTGAGTTAATGCCTGGGACGACAATGATATCCATAGCTCCGTATAGAATGGCACCTATAGAATTAAAAGAATTGAAAGCTCAGTTGCAAGAATTGACAGATAGAGGTTTCATTCGACCGAGTTTCTCTCCGTGGGGTGCTCCTGTGTTGTTTGTGAAAAAGAAAGATGGAACTATGAGAATGTTCATCGATTACAGACAGCTTAATAAGGTGACTATTAAGAATAAGTATTCGTTGCCATGGATTGACGATCTGTTTGACCAACTTAAAGGGGCTATAGTATTTTCGAAAATAGATTTGAGATCAGGCTAATATCAGTTGCGGGTTAAAGATTCAGATGTACCAAAGACTGCTTTCAGAACAAAGTACGGACACTATGAGTTTTTGGTTATGCCGTTCGGACTGACTAATGCACCTGCTGTTTTCATGGATTTTATGAATCGGATCTTTAGATCGTATTTGGATCGGTTTTTGGTTGTGTTTATAGATGATATTTTGATCTACTCTCGCGATGAAGTTGAACATGCCGAACATCTGAGACTTGTGTTGCAGACATTGCGAGATAAACAGTTGTATGCAAAATTCAGTAAATGTGAGTTCTGGTTAAGTGAAGTTAGTTTTCTGGGCCATGTAGTATTAGCATCAGGTATTCGAGTTGATCTGAGCAAAATTTCAGCCATATTTGATTGGAAACCTCCGAAGAATGCTTCTGAAGTTTGAAGCTTTTTGGGACTTGCTGGTTATTATAGACGGTTTGTGAAAGGTTTCTCTATGATTGCAACACTGATGACAAAGCTGTTGCAGAAAGATGTTAAGTTCGAGTGGTCAGAGAAGTGCCAGAAAAGCTTTGATCAGTTGAAAGCCCTTTTGACTGAAGCTTTAGTGCTTGTTCAGCCAGAATCGAGTAAATAATTTGTTATTTATAGTAATGCATGTTCTGATGCAGGCAAGCAGAGTGATACCTTATGCCTCGAGACAGTTGAAGTCACATGAAAAGAACTATCTGGCACACGACCTAGAATTGGTAGCCATTGTATTCGCCTTAAAAATTTGGTGTCACTATTTGTTCGATGAGAAATGTCATGTTTATTCTGACCATAAAAGCCTGAAATACTTGATGACTTAGAAGGATTTGAATTTGAGACAACTTCGATGGTTAGAATTGCTAAAAGACTACGAGCTTGTGATTGACTATCACTCGGCAAAGGCTAACGTTGTTGCCGATGCTTTAAGCCGAAAATCATTGTTTGCTTTACGTGCAATGAATACGTATATGGCCATGTCTGATGATGGTTCGATAGTAGCTGAATTGAAAGATAGACCGTTATTTTTTCAACAAATATGTGATGCCCAGAAGGTTCATAATAAACTAATTGCAAAACAAGCTCAGTGTGAGACAGATGCCGATTCAGAATTTAGAGTTGATGCTGATGACTGCTTGAGATTTAGATAATTTTGAATGAAGCACATAGTAGTTGGTTATCTGTTCACCCAGGCAGTACGAAGATGTATAATGATCTGAAACAGCTTTACTGGTGGCATGGTATGAAACGAGACATTTCTGACTTTGCTGCAAGATGTTTAGTCTATCAACAAGTAAAAGCTGAACATCAGGTGCTTTTAGGATTACTTGAACCTATCATGATACCTGAATGGAAGTGGGATAGAGTCACGATGGATTTTGTATCTGGTTTACCGTTGACACTTAGCAAGAAAGATGCAATCTGGGTTGTTGTTGATAGATTGACTAAGTCGGCTCATTTTGTTCCGATATGTTCAGACTATTCACTTGATAAGCTAGCTGAATTGTATGTTTCTTAGATTGTGAGACTACATGGTGGCCTATTTCTATTGTTTCGGATAGAGACCTGAGGTTTACATCTCGGTTTTGGAAGGAATTGCAAGATGCACTAGGTACGAAAATACATTTCAGTACTGCTTTCCATCCACAAACAGATGGCTAGTATGAGCGATTGATTCAGATACTTGAGGATATGTTGAGATGTTGCATTCTCGAGTTTGAAGGTATGTGGGAACGATACTTACCTCTGATTGAATTTGCATATAATAATAGCTACCAATCGAGTATCAAAATGGCACCTTACGAGGCTTTGTACGGTCGTAAATGTCGTACGTCATTGTACTGGATTGAGCTCAGTGAAAATAAGATACACAGGGTTGACTTGATCAGAGAGACTGAGCAGAAAGTGAAAGTGATTCGTGAAAGTCTGAAAGCAGCGAAAGATTGTTAGAAATCTTATAAGGACTTGAAACGTAAAGATATAGAGTTTTAGATCAGAGATAAAGTTTTCTTGAAAGTCTCACCATGGAAGAAAATACTCAGATTTGGTCGCAAATGTAAATTGAGTCCGAGGTTTATTGGGTCGTACGAGGTTATAAAACGTATCAGGCCAGTTGCTTACAGACATTGTTGCCACCTAAGTTAGAAAAGATCCACAATGTATTCCATGTTTCGATGCTTCAGAGGTATCGATATGATCCTTCACATGTTATTAGTCCATTTGAGATTGAAATTCAGCCCGATATGACCTACGAAGAAGAACTGATTCGCATTTTGACTCGTGAGGTTAAAGAGTTGCGGAATAAGAATATTCCATTAGTTAAAGTATTGTGGCAGAAGCACGGTGTTGAGGAAGCAACATAGGAATCAGAAGATGAAATGAGAGAACATTATCTGAACCTATTCACTGGTAAGATTTTCGGGGACGAAAATCCCTAAGGGGGGAGATTGTAACAGCCCGATTTAGACCCTAATCGGAACGGTGATTTCAGGACCACGAATTAGAGTTGAAAAAATACTTTAAAATTATTTTTTGTGTTTATTTTGTGTGAATTTATATCTGTGAAATTTTCGTAATTTAATTTTTTCGTTCAGGTGTCCGATTAAATAAAAGGGCTTAATCGCTTAAATTGAAAAGTGGATAGTTTATTTTGTAAAGGGCTTAATTGTTGATGGATTTCTAAATGGGAGTAGTTATGATGAAATTAGCCCAATTTATATGGTGTTGGACGGTAATGGGTAAGATATAAATGATTTTATAATTCATTAACTAAGGTTATTTTTGTAAACTAAAATATTATAACATATATAATATAAAACATAAAATAAAGCTTACCTACTTTTTTAATGGTTCTTCATTGCCGAATATAAACTAAAATAAAAAGAAAAGAAAAATTTAGGATTCGGCCTATTGGGAGCTCAATCAAGGTTCGTTTACTTGCCGATTTTTGATAAATTCTACGTTTTTTAGACCGTTACATAGTAATCTTCAAGACCCATGCTTTAATTTCTAATCTTGATGAATATTTTGAGTTGTGCCATTGTTGATAACTTGTGATTTTTGTTGTTTGATGATGAAAAATGGAAGATATGTTTTAGATTAACATGTTTTGTATTGGAATTTTTGATGATTTTGAGTAATTAGGACTTAGTTGCAAAAATAATAATTTGAAGGACTAAAATGTGAAATAAATTGAATATATGGACTTGTTTGAAAGTGGGTAAAATTCGGCCGAACATATATATAGGGAAATTTTGTGTATTTTGTGTTTTGTGCAATAGGGACTAAATTATAAAAATTGTAAATGTCAAGGGTAAAATGGTAATTTGCCCATTTACGTGTTTTTGGACTAAATTGAATGAAAATATGTTTGAATGAGCTTAATTTGAATATGTTTGGATCAAGAACCAAAGAAATCAGATTTGGATCGGGGTAAAACAAAAGTTGTCAATTAGTAGTCCCATCCCGTTTTACGACGTCCGAGGTAAGTTTATAAGCAAATAGACATGTTTGTTGGTAACTTAATGTTATATTTACTTGCTGTTTTGAAATGTTAGAAACTATATATATTATGGCCGAATATGATTAAATGTAGCTATTACACTTTCGAGTTCGATTCGACCGAGTTACGACGTCCGAAAGCCTGATATGAACCTTAGGAATAGCTAGGATACATATGTCATGACATAGGATTCCGATATATATGTTTGTAACATCCTGATTTTCGGGTTTTAGCGATTCTTGATATTTTAAGTAAATTTCTAAAATTTGGTAGGTGATGATGGAATTCATAATTTGGGTATGTAAATGGGCTTATGGAAGGCCCATGAGTTGGCCAAAACACGTGGAATTTTAAATTTTGGACTTAGGAGTTAGGGGTTACGGCTAGGTGCCCTTATATTAAGTTGTGGGTAAAGTGTATCACAAAAGATCCTCTAGCAAAGTGGCTAAGTGGCGCCACTAGGGAGCTTTAAAGGTGGCGTGTAAGTGTTGGGGAAGACACAGGATCGATTCCTGTGTTGGCAAATAGGAGTATTTATTTTTGTGCGGGAAGGGTAAGTGTTGGAACTTAGTGGATTACGTAAGAGGAGAGAGTTGGATCAAGTCAAATGCATAAATTAAGGAGGGATAAGGGAGAGATTTTAGGGATGTGATATGGAGATAGAGTTGGCGAATAAGGGAGTTTGGAGAGGGATTTTCGGCAGAGGGTATTAGGTTAGTAATTTCGGCATTAGGGTCTTAGTTGTGCCGATTTTGTTCTTTGGTGTGTAGCTTTTCTCTCTTTCTTTTCCAGCCGAATCTACCTCCCTTCTACTCAATTTTCTTCCTTTTCTTTCTTTCAAATCAGCCCACTATTTCCTTTCATTCACCATTGTTTTCCTTTATCTCTATTTTTGCCGAAGTCTTAGTAAAAAGCGAATCGGTGAAGATAGGGGTGCCGATTCTTTGTGACCAGCAACATTTTCTTCCTTCTCAATAGTTTGCATTCGATTCCCTTACCTTTTAGGCATCCGGATGCAAGAGGAGAAAGAGCGTGGTAAGTGTTCAAACTCTAAACAATTCCTAGTGTAGCTTTGGTCAAAAGCGAAACTCCAAGTTTAGGAGATGGCGAATATGGGCATAGACTCTATGGGGTCTTCTTTTAATATTTTGGTTTATTTATTGAAGGAGCAGCAAGGTGTAGTGTCGATTTGGAGTAGCTTGGATCACGGAGTAGCTAGGCCTAGTCATCAATCGCGACAAAGGTAAGGTGCCTAAGGCCATTATGGATGGTGGTAGAATGTGTAAGTGTTAATATTGGGAAGTTCTTAATTTGGTTCAATTATTGCGAGCTAATCTATTTAACAATTGATTATAGGAGAAATCGCATAGGAGATCTCGTCAAGGAATATCGCAAATCGGTGTGTAACGAACCCTTTTATAGCTTAAAGCGATAAAATGCGAAAAGCAAAATCTTAAAATACGGCATTTCGAGGACTTGTGAGCAATGACGCTCACTAGTTAGTTAGAATCGATGAGGCGGTGATCGAGAACGATGGAAGCGGTAAGAATGTGATTTTGGCGTTCTTGGTAAGTTGGGCCTCGAGGGGTAGAAGTGGGGCCCATTGGGCTTCGGGCCCATTTGGGTAAAATTGGTAGAAAATGGAAATCATTATATGGCATGATAAGACCTATTAAAACCATTATGGAATATAGGCTAAATGGGCCTAGATGACGAAATTGGCTAAGTAGGGCCCATTAGGGTTTTAGGCCCAATAACTCGATTTCGCTAAAATGGGCTAGAATCACTGTTTGCACCCATGGATTGTTAGTAATCGTTAATGAACATGGAAACCCTAATTTTTGGTAAAATTATGAGATTACCCTTATACCATGAAAATGACCGTTTTGCCCCTAGGTAAAAATGACCATTATACCCCTAGGGTTTATGTATGATTTTAATACATGGGATTTTGATAAATATGGTATGTATGATATGCACATGAAATGTATGATATGCACATGATATGTATGATATGCACATGAGGTAATCATAAATGCATTGGGTTGGGTTTTTATATGGATGGAGGAAGTGAAAAGGGCTTATGCCCTTAAAGGCTTATCAAAAGGGCTTATGCCCCGCTTATAAAAGGGCTTATGCCCCGATTATTGAAAGGGATTTTGCCCATTATAAAAGCTATTAAAAAGAGGCTAGGCCTCGGTTATATGATAAAGACTATCTTTGCCGATGGAGAGTTTGGCGGGGTGGGTCGAGTTAATCCCACATGGTGTGTTGGTTGAATGCGGTGGAGAGTAGCGGATGGTGGGTTGAGTAGTCTCCCAAATGGGTTGCATTCTTTCATTGAAATTATATGTGACATTGAAATGGGCCTAAGGGCCATACTGTTTCTGATAAAGGCTTATGAAATATGAAAAGGCCCCGATAATATGAAATATGAAAAGGCTTGACCCATATTATGAAATATGAAATATGAAAAGGGCTACTGCCCGATGCATGATTGAGATTGGATTTGGGCTTAGACCCAACAGTAGTTATTATTTTGGGCTCTGAAAGGGGCTTGTTGCTGTGAGTTTCCAAACTCACCCCCTTTCCTTAACCTTGCGGTGAGCCTTGATGTGGGGACTTGGTAGGAGAGGATTGAGTGGCCACGGTGATCATCTTTGGGCTTTAAATAAGTGTTGGTTTTCATTTAATTTCCTTTAATTATTATTTATTTTGGGTTGTAATAAGGCCAATTTTAACTTTCCTTTTATTTCTTTTCTAATTATTTTAATTTTATAACTTTAAAATTGGTTAATAATTATTCAAATGGGCTAGACTTAGGGCGTGTTTTCAAAATGATACTTGTTTTCAAAATATCTCAACACCACGATTAATCGATTTATCAAAGACGTCCACTTAAACAAATTTAAACTCGATATAACAAAGTGTGGCTATGGTTGTGGGCATGTCTAGGATTGGATCCAATTAAAGAGCTTGGTACTTAAGCGCCTTCATGGCTCACCTCTTACGTCTCGGATATCTACACGGTGCCCAGCTTTCATATACTTTGTTAACTCAATAAAATGTATGGTTTTAAAACACTAAAAGCGGAACGTGGGTTTTCAACTCCAATGTGTACGTCGATTCGGCCATAACGTCTGGCGGGTTTTGGGTGTTACATTTAGTGGTATCAGAGCCTAGGTTGCAACAACTCGGTTGTGGATCGGATCCAAAAATTTTTTCTAAAACTTAGGCCTAAGAAGGGTATTTTTGGAGATGGTTTTGAAAAGTTCATTTTAAAGATATTTTATGGAAAATATTTGTTAAAATGGTACAAGTTTTTATGTTTTAAACAAGAGTTTCAAAATAAGGGTGCTTTCAAATCAAAATTTTTAAATTTCTACCTCTATAAGCAAAAATATGGCTTTTTGAGTTTTAAATGGATTGAGAAAGAAGTGGCGACCTAATCCCGGCACCAAGTCTGTAAGTATATTTTCCTTACAATATATGATATTGATATGATATTATGAATAGTCTTTGAGACCCTACTATGAGATTTTAGCTAGGGTAGAGTCAAAGCAGTAGGAATGAGGCGTAGCTAGGCTACGATGATCTGAAAAAATCCTTGAACTGCTATATCTACATAAGACATTTTCTTAATAAGCAAGTGGAGCGTTATACTAATTTCATAAAATTAAATAAATCGGATAATTCGATATGAGTACTAGAGGAGCTAGTGGGCGAGGCCGCGGGCGTGGTCGCGGAAGGTGCAAGCTGAATCTTCATCCTCGGGGCATAGGCGGTGAGGAGCCAGTGTGTGCAAAACAACAGAGACTGGGTCTTATGATCGGGTCGGGGATGGCGCTTTATCCCAAGCCATGTTAAGGGTTTTAGAAAGAATGGTGGAGCTAATCTTGGGGACGGTGAATAGGGGTCTATATCGGGCGACTCAAGACCAAGCGAGCGAGGTATTTAGGGGTGTATCTGGAGTGGCCCCAATGTGGCGAAATATTGGCTGGAGGCAACAGAGCGGATCATGGACGACCTAGGCGCTCGGTGGAGCAAAAAGTGAAAGGAGGCGTGTCATTGCTACGTGTGAGGCATACCGATGGTGGATCACCGTAAGGAGAGTACCCCAATTGAGCAAGTAACACAGGAATTGTTCAAAGCGCCTTTAAAGGGAGGTATGTTGGAGCAAGCTATGTGGATGCTCGTCGAAAGGAATTCTTGAATCGACTCAAGGTGATAAGGCATGGCAGTATGTATGAGCGAAATTTTGAGGTGAGTCGATATGCTAGTGGTATAGTGGCAATCGAATATGAGCGATGTCCGCCGAGGATGGTCTCGCGATGAGCTTAGGATATTGATAGCTCCACGGAGGGAGCGTGGTTTTGCCGCATTGGTAGAAAAGGCTAAGATAGCCGAGGAGGTGAAGGTGAGTGAGCGACGAGAATCGTGAGAAGGATCGACCAGTTCAAGAGGATTTGGACCCTCGAGTGCCACGAATCGAAGCGTTAAAAGAGCAAGGATGGAGGAACCGGTTCGGCGGTTCGATAAATACTTATAGACCGCAGCTTGCGGGGACTGTGGTAGGGTGTATATGGGGAGTCTTTGAAATGAACTGGAGCATGTTTTCGATGTGGGTCAAAGGAGCATAAGTTCGAGAGAGTGTCCTCGGAGGACATTTCGGAGCTAGCGGCGAGCAAAGAGATGTCCAACCACGGCGAGGAGGACCACCACCACGAGGGGTCGGGGCAAGGTAGAGGTGGCAATGGTAAAGGGCGAGGGCGTGGGGCACTGGCGGAGGTCTTGGACATCTTGAAGCTCGACAATCGGCGTTGGTTTATCTTGCGACGACATCGTGAGGAGGGTGGCGCTCGATGTTATAATGCTGCACGTTCTTCATTCATAGCATGCCTTACTTTGCTTTGATTGATGTGGGTTCCACCCACTAGTATGTTGCTTGTGATGTATCTGGGGCTTTGGATGTGCTTCACGAGAAGGCGTGAGTGGGGTATCGATAATAAGTCTATTGGGACATTCGGTTAAGGTAGATAAAATTTTTAGGGCGATGCAGTTAGTGACACAGGATAAAATCTTGAAGGAGATTTGATGGAGCTGCCATTTCGGATTTTGATCTTATTTTGGGAATGGATTGGTTAACTAAGCACAAAGGCGACGTTGGATTGTCTTTGCAAAGAGGATGGTACTAAGAACTGTCGAAGATGAGGAGATAATGGTCATAGGGAGCGAAGGATTATTTATCCAATGTTGTTTGGCGTTAAGAGCGAGAAGTTGATCCGGAAAGGTTGTGAGGCGTGCTTGGCCTTTGTAAGTCAAACGGGACTTGAGGAGATAACGGTGGAGTCGGTTAGGACTATTAGGAAATTTCGGGATGTATTCCCGATGAACTTCTGGATTACCCCGAACGAGAAGTCGAGTTTGGAATCGACTTACTACAGAACGACTCCTGTGTCCATTGCGCCTTGTCGGATGGCACCAAAGGAGTTGGTAGAATTAAAGCTTCGATTCAAGAGTCGTTGGATAGAGGTTTATAAGACCAAGTGTTTCTCCGTAGGGTGCACGGTCTTGTTAAGTAAAGAAGAAAGATGGGACTATGCGAATGTGTATTGACTATCGGCAGTTGAATAAGCTGACTATCAAGAACAAGTATCCGTTACCAAGAATCGATGATCTGTTCGACCAATTAAAAGGAGCCTCGGTGTTTTCTAAGATCGACCTTCGGTCGGGATATCATCAATTAAGAGTTAAAGAGGGGGATATTTATAAGACGGCGTTCAGGACTCGATACGGTCATTACGAGTTTCTGGTAATGCCATTTGGGTTGACTAATGCACCGGCAGCATTCATGGATTTGATGAATCGGGTATTCCAGCCATACTTGGATCGGTTCGTAGTCGTTTTTATTGATGATATCTTGGTGTATTCGGAAGCGGAAGAAGCATGATGAGCATCTTCGTGTAGTCTTGCAAGTGTTAAGGAGAAGCAACTTTATGCAAAGTTTAGTAAGTGCGAGTTTTGGCTGAAGGAAGTTACCTTCTTGGGGCATGTTGTGTCTGCTGAAGGGATCAAGGTGGACCCTCGAAAGATTGAAGCCATTTTGGAATGGAAGCCACCTAAGTCGGTAACAGAAATTCAAAGTTTTCTGGGGTTGGCAGGTTATTATCGGAGATTCGTGGAAGGATTTTACGTGATGGCGGCACCAGATTACGAAACTTATAAGGAAGGAGCACATTTTGTTTGGACAGATAAGTAGCAAGAGGCTTTTGAAAAGTTGAAGAAGGTTTTGACGGAAGCGCCAGTTTTGATTCAGCCAGAGTCTGGTAAGGATTTCACGGTGTACAGCGATGCGTCACATGTAGGTTTGGGCTGCGTGTTGATGCAAGAGGGTAAAGTGGTCGCTTATGCTTCACGACAGTTTAAGCCACATGAGGTGAACTACCCTACGCATGACTTGGAATTGGCAGCGGTAATCTTTGCACTTAAGATATGGAGGCATTACGTATGGAGAGAAATGCATCATCTATACGGATCACAAGAGTCTTAAGTACTTGCGACTCAAAAGGAGCTGAATCTTAGGCGTGAAGGTGGATAGAGTTGTTAAAGGACTATGACTATTCGATTGAGTACCACCTGTAAGGCGAATGTCGTGGTGATCGTTAAGTCGAAGAGTGTGGCGGAATTAAAGCGATGTTTGCTCGTCTAAGTTTGTATGCCGACGGGAGTTTGTTGGCGAGTTATAGGTGAGACCGACATGGGTAGAACAGTTAAGAAACAGTTGGAGGGCGAGTCGTTGGTTGCTCGGTTTGACAAGTTAAGAAGGGGAGAATCGACTTTGGGTTGAATAGTGAGGAATTCTTTATTTTCGAGGGAGAATTTGTATCTTAGAAGAACTCCGATTTGAGATTGATGATTTTGAAAGAGGCACATAATGGACCTTGTGCTATGCATCCGGGAGGGAGTAAGTTGTATCGAGACTTGCGAGAGCAATATTGGTGGCTTTGGGCTTAGCGAAAGTGACCGAATTTGTTGGGAGATGTTTGACATGTCAACAAGTGAAGGCCGAGCATCAACTACCTTCGGGATTATTACGGTAGGTAAAGATACCACTTTGGAAGTGGGAAAGGGTAACTATGGACTTTGTAAGTGGGTTGCCGTTGACACCTTCTAAGAAGGATTCGGTTTGGGTGATTGTGGATAGACTCACGAAATCGCTCATTTCATACTGTCCGAACCGATTACTCACTTGAAGTTGGCGGATTGTATGTGGCGGAAATAAATGCGGTTGCATGGTGTACGATGTCGATAATTTCAGACCGAGACCCAAGGTTTACATCTCGGTTTTGGCGAAGTTGCATGAGGCATTGGGAGCGATTGGATTTGATCGGCTTTTCACCCTCGGTCGGATGGGCGATCGAGAGGTTATTGATTTTAGAGGATATGTTGAGGGTTGTGCTATTGAGTTTAAAGGCATTTGGGAGGACCATTTGCCCTTAGCGGAGTTCGCGTATAACAACAGTTATCAAGCAAGTATTCAGATGGCTCCATATGAGGCACTATATGGGCGAAGGTGTCGATCGCCTCCTTGTTGGGCAGAATTGGGGGAAAGGCAAATACTTGGACCAGAGTTGGTGGCGAATCTTGAAGACAAGATTAAGGTAATCGGGAAGAGGTTAAAGAGGCGGGGATCGACAAAAGTCTTATGCGATCTGAAGCGTAAGGATATTGAATATCGGTAGGAGACATGGTCTTTTGAAAGTTTCGCCTTGGAAGAAGATCTTGAGATTTGGCAAGAAGGGTAAGTTGAGCCCACTGTTTATTGGGCCTTATCGAATCATTAAGCGGATAGGGCGGTGGCTTATCGCCTAAAGCTACCTCTAGATCGGATCGCATTCACGATGTCTTCCATGTGTCCATGCTAAAGGCGATATCATTCGACCCAACTCATATCGTGCGATTCACGAAAATTGAGGTGCAGTTGATTTGACCTTTGAAGAGGAACTGTGCAAATACTTGATCGTGATGTCAAGGTGTTGAGAAGGAGGTCGATCCGTTGGTAAAGGTACTTTGGAGGAACCATGGCAAGGAAGAAGCTACTTGGGAGACCGAAGAGGCAATCGTCGTGATACCCTCAACTGTTTGGACGGAGTAAATTTCGAGGCGAAATTTCTTTAAGGAGGGTAGAGTTGTAACATCCACGATTTTCGGGTTTTTCATGATTCTTGATATTTTAAGTAAATTTCTAAAATTTGGTAGGTGATGATGGAATTCATAATTTGGGTATGTAAATAGGCTTATGGAAGGCCCATGAGTTGGCCAAAACCGGTGGAATTTTTAAATTTTGGACTTAGGAGTTAGGGGTTACGGCTAGGTGCCCTTATATTAAGTTGTGGGTAAAGTGTATCACAAAAGATCCTCCGCAAAGTGGCTAAGTGATGCCACTAGGGAGCTTTAAAGGTGGCGTGTAAGTGTTGGGGAAGACACAGGATCGATTCCTGTGTTGGCAAATAGGAGTATTTATTTTTGTGCGCGGAAGGGTAAGTGTTGGAACTTAGTGGATTCTATAAGAGGAGAGAGTTGGTTCAAGTCAAATGCATAAATTAAGGAGGGATAAGCGGAGAGATTTTAGGGATGTGATATGGAGATAGAGTTGGCGAATAAGGGAGTTTGGAGAGGGATTTTCGGTGAGGGGTATTAGGTTAGTAATTTGACATTAGGGTCTTAGTTGTGCCGATTTTGTTCTTTGGTGTGTAGCTTTTTCTCTCTTTCTTTTCCAGCCGAATCTACCTCCCTTCTACTCAATTTTCTTCCTTTTCTTTCTTTCAAATCAGCCCACTATTTCCTTTCATTCACCATTGTTTTCCTTTATCTCTATTTTTGCCGGCGTCATAAAAAATCAATCGATGAAGATAGGGGTGCCGATTCTTTGTGACCGAAACCTTTTCTTCCTTCTCAATAGTTGGCATTCGATTCCCTTACCTTTTAGGCATCCAGTTCAAGAGGAGAAAGACGTGGTAAGTGTTCAAACTCTAAACAATTCCTAGTGTAGCTTTGGTCAAAAGCGAAACTCCAAGTTTAGGAGATGGCGAATATGGGCATAGACTCTATGGGGTCTTCTTTTAATATTTTGGTTTATTTATTGAAGGAGCAGCAAGGTGTAGTGTCGATTTGGAGTAGCTTGGATCGTGGGAGTAGCTAGGCCTAGTCATCAATCGCGACAAAGGTAAGGTGCCTAAGGCCATTATGGATGGTGGCGAATGTGTAAGTGTTAATATTGGAAAGTTCTTAATTTGGTTCAATTATTGCGAGCTAATCTATTTAACAATTGATTATAGGAGAAATCGCATAGGAGATCTCATCAAGGAATATCGCAAATTAGGTGTGTAACGAACCCTTTTATAGCTTAAAGCGATAAAATGCGAAAAGTCAAATCTTGAAATTACGGCATTTCGAGGACTTGTGAGCAATGAACGCTCACTAGTTAGTTAGCATCGATGAGGCGGTGATCGAGAACGATGGAAACGGTAAGAATGTGATTTTTGGCGTTCTTGGTAAGTTGGGCCTCGAGGGGCCGAAGTGGGGCCCATTGGGCTTTCGGGCCCATTTGGGTAAAATTGGTAGAAAACGGAAATCATTATATGGCATGATAAGACCGTTAAAACCATTATGGAATATAGGCTAAATGGGCCTAGATGACGGAATTGGCTAAGTAGGGCCCATTAGGGTTTTAGGCCCAATAACTCGATTTCGCTAAAATGGGCCGTAATCAGCGGTTTAACCCATGGATTGTTAGTAATCGTTAATGAACATGGAAACCCTAATTTTGGTAAAATTATGAGATTACCCTTATACCATGAAAATGACCGCTTTGCCCCTAGGTAAAATGACCATTATACCCCTAGGGTTTATGTATGATTTTAATACATGGGATTTTGATAAATATGGTATGTATGATATGCACATGAAATGTATGATATGCACATGATATGTATGATATGCACATGAGGTAATCATAAATGCATTGGGTTGGGTTTTTATATGGATGGAGGAAGTGAAAAGGGCTTATGCCCCGATTATCAAAAGGGCTTATGCCCAAAAGGCTTATGCCCGATTATAAAAGGGCTTATGCCCCGCTTATTGAAAGGATTTTGCCCAGTTATTAAAAGAGGCTAGGCCTCGGTTATATGATAAAGCGGTTATATGATAATGCCTAAAGGGAGAGTTTGGCGGGGTGGGTCGAGTTAATCCCACATGGTGTGTTGGTTGGTACGGGTGGAGAGTAGCGGATGGTGGGTTGAGTAGTCTCCCAAATGGGTTGCATTCTTTCATTGAAATTATATGTGACATTGAAATGGGCCTAAGGGCCATACTGTTTCTGATAAAGGCTTGACCCGATAATATGAAATATGAAAAGGCTTGACCCATATTATGAAATATGAAATATGAAAAGAGCTACTGACCCGATGCATGATTGAGATTGGATTTGGGCTTAGACCCAACAGGTAGTTATTATTTTGGGCTCTGAAAGGGGCTTGTTGCACATGTGAGTTTCCAAACTCACCCCCTTTCCTTAACCTTGCGGTGAGCCTTGATGTGGGGACTTGGGCGGAGAGGATTGAGTGGCCACGGTGATCATCTTTGGGCTTTTAAATAAGTGTTGGTTTTCATTTAATTTCCTTTAATTATTATTTATTTTTGGGTTGTAATAAGGCCAATTTTAACTTTCCTTTTATTTCTTTTGAATTATTTTAATTTTAATAACTTTAAAATTGGTTAATAATTATTCAAATGGGCTAGACTTAGGGCGTGTTTTCAAAATGATACTTGTTTTCAAAATATCTCAACACCACGATTAATCGATTTATCAAAGACGTTCACTTAAACAAATTTAAACTCGATATAACAAAGTGTGGCTATGGTTGTGGGCATGTCTAGGATTGGATCCAATTAAAGAGCTTGGTACTTAGCGACCTTCATGGCTCACCTCCTCTGTCTCGGATATCTACACGGTGCCCGACTTCCATATACTTTGTTAACTCAATAAAATGTATGGTTTTAAAACACTAAAACGGAACGTGGGTTTTCAACTCCAATGTGGCACGTCAGATTCAGCCATAACATCTGGGCTGGGTTTGAGGTGTTACATTTAGTGGTATCAGAGCCTAGGTTGCAACAACTCGGTTGTGGATCGGGTCCAAAAATTTTTTCTAAAATTTAGGCCTAAGAAGGGTATTTTTGGAGATGGTTTTTGAAAAGTTCATTTTAAAGATATTTTGCGGAGTATATTTGTTAAAATGGTACAAGTTTTTATGTTTTAAACAAGAGTTTCAAAATAAGGGTGCTTTCAAATCAAAATTTTTAAATTTCTACCTCTATAAGCAAAAATATGGCTTTTGAGTTTTAAATGGATTGGAGAAAGAAGTGGCGCCTTGAATCCCGGCACCAAGTCTGTAAGTATATTTTCCTTACAATATATGATATTGATATGATATTATGAATAGTCTTTGAGACCCTACTATGAGATTTTAGCTAGGGTAGAGTTGTAAACAGTAGGAATGAGGCGTAGCTAGGCTACGATGATACGAAAAATCCTTGAACTGCTATATCTACATAAGACATTTTCTTAATAAGCGGTGGAGCGTTATACTAATTTCATAAAATTAAGTAAATCGGATAATTCGATATGAGTACTAGAGGAGCTCGTGGGCGAGGCCGCGGACGTGGTCGCGGAAGGGTGCAAGCTGAATCTTCATCCTCGGGGCATAGGCGGTGAGGAGCCAGTGTGCCATAAGCAACGGAGGCTGGGTCTTATGATCGAGTCATGGGGATGACGCTTTATCCCAAGCCATGTTAAGGGTTTTAGAAAGAGTGGTGGGGCTACTCTTGGGGACGGTGAATAGGGGTCTATATCGGAGCGACTCAAGACCAACGGGCGAGAGGTATTTAGGGTGTATCTGGAGTGGCCCGAATGTGGCGAAATATTGGTGGAGGCAATGAGCGGATCATGGACGACCTAGGCGCTCGGTGGAGCAAAAGTGAAAGGAGCTGTGTCATTTGCTACGTGTGAGGCATACCGATGGTGGATCACCGTAAGGAGAGTACCCCAATTGAGCAAGTAACACGGAATTGTTCAAAGCGCCTTTAAAGGGAGGTATGTTGGAGCAAGCTATGTGGATGCTCGTCGAAAGGAATTCTTGAATCGACTCAAGGTGATAAGGCATGGCAGTATGAGGCGAAATTTTGAGGTGAGTCGATATGCTAGTGGTATAGTGGCAATCAATATGAGCGCAGTGTCCACTTCGAGGATGGTCTCATGATGAGCTTAGGATATTGATAGCTCCACGGAGGGAGCGTGGTTTCTTTGCATTGGTAGAAAAGGCTAAGATAGCCGAGGAGGTGAAGTGAGTGAGCGGCAGAATCGTGAGAAGGATCGACCAGTTCAAGAGGATTTGAGACCCTCGAGTGCCACGAATCGATGTGTTACAAGAGCAAGGATGGAAGAACCGGTTCGGCGGTTCGATAAATACTTATAGACCGCAGAGCTTGCGGGGGCTGTGGTAGGGTGCATATGGAGGAGTCTTTGAAGCGAATGGAGCATGTTTTCGATGTGGGTCAAAGGAGCATAAGTTTAGAGAGTGTCCTCGAAGGACAGCTCAAGAGCTAGCGGCGAGCAAAGGATGTCCAACCATGGCGAGGAGGACCACCACCACGGAGGGTCGGGAGCAAGGTAGAGGTGGCAATGGTAATGGGCGAGGGCGTGGGGCACTGGCGGAGGTCTTGGACATGCTAAAGCTCGACAACCGGCGTTGGTTTATCTTGCCTGACATCGTGAGGAGGGTGGCGCTCGATGTTATAAGCTGTACGTTCTTCATTCATAGCATGCCTTACATTGGTTTGATTGATGTGGGTTCCACCCACTCGTATGTTGCTTGTGATGTATCTGGGCTTTGGATGTGCTTCTGAGAAGGCTGTGAGTGGGGTATCGATAATAAGTCTATTGGGACATTCGGTTAAGGTAGATAAAATTTTTAGAGGCGATCAGTTAGTGACACAAGATAAAATCTTTGAAGGAGATTTGATGGAGCTGCCATTTCGGATTTTGATCTTATTCGGGAATGGATTGGTTAACTAAGCACAAGGCGACGTTGGATTGTGCCTCAAAGAGGATGGTACTAAGAAGCTGTCGAAGATGAGGAGATAATGGTCATAGGGGAGCGAAGGATTATTTATCAATGTTGTTTGGCGTTAAGAGCCGAGAAGTTGATCCGGAAAGGTTGTGAGGCGTACTTGGCCTTTGTAAGTCAAACGGGACTTGAGGAGATAACGGTGGAGTCGGTTAGGACTATTAGGAAATTTCAGGATGTATTCCCAGATGAACTTCCTAGATTACCCCGAACGAGAGAAGTCGAGTTTGGAATCGACTTACTACAGGAACAGACTCCTGTGTCCATTGCGCCTTGTCGGATGGCACCAAAGGAGTTGGTAGAATTAGCTTCGATTCAAGAGCTGCTTGGATAGAGGTTTATAAGACCAAGTGTTTCTCCGTAGGGTGCACGGTCTGTTTAAGTAAAGAAGAAAGATGGGACTATCTTGAATGTGTATTGACTATCGGCGGTTGAATAAGTGACGATCAAGAACAAGTATCCGTTACCAAGAATCGATGATCTGTTCGACCAATTAAAAGGAGCCTCGGTGTTTTCTAAGATCGACCTTGATTGGATATCATCAATTAAGAGTTAAAGAGGGATATTTATAAGGCGGCGTTCGGGACTTGATCGGACATTACGAGTTTACGGTAATGCCATTTGGGTTGACTAATGCACGGCGGCATTCATGGATTTGATGAATCGGGTATTCCAGCCATACTTGGATCGGTTCGTAGTCGTTTTTATTGATGATATCTTGGTGTATTCGGAAGCGGAAGAAGCATGATGAGCATCTTCGTGTAGTCTTGCAAGTGTTAAGGGAGAAGCAACTTTATGCAAAGTTTAGTAAGTCGAGTTTTGGCTGAAGGAAGTTACCTTCTTGGGGCATGTTGTGTCTGCTGAAGGGATCAAGGTGGACCCTCGAAAGATTGAAGCCATTTTGGAATGGAAGCCACCGAAGTCGATATCAGAAATTCGAAGTTTTTTGGGGTTGGCAGGTTATTATCGGAGATTCGTGGAAGGATTTTTGTGATGGCGACACCGTTAATCGAAACTTATAAGGAAGGAGCACCTTTTGTTTGGACGGATAAGCGACAAGAGGCTTTTGAAAAGTTGAAGAAGGTTTTGACTGAGCGCCGATATTGATTGACCGAGTCCGGTAAGGATTTCACGTGTGTCTGATCGTCACATGTAGGTTTGGGCTGCGTGTTGATGCAAGAGGGTAAAGTGGTCGCTTATGCTTCACGACAGCTTAAGCCACATGAGGTGAACTACCCTACGCATGACTTGGAATTGGCAGCGGTAATCTTTGCACTTAAGATATGGAGGCATTACGTATGGAGAAATGCATCATCTATACGGATCACAAGAGTCTTAAGTACTTGCTGACTCAAAAGGAGCTGAATCTTAGGCAGCGAAGGTGGATAGAGTTGTTAAAGGACTATGACTGTTCGATTGAGTACCACCCAGGTAAGGCGAATGTCGTGGTGATCGTTAAGTCGAAGGGCGTGGCGGAATTAAAGCGATGTTTACTCGTCTAAGTTTGTATCCGATGGGAGTTTGTTGGCGAGTTACTGAGTGAGACCGACTTGGGTAGAAACAGTTAAACAGCAGTTGGAGGGCGAGTCGTTGGTTGCTCGGTTTTAAAGTTAAGAAGGGAGAATCGACTTTGGGTTGAATAGTGAGGGAATTCTTTGTTTTCGAGGGAGAATTTGTATGCCGAAGAACTCCGATTTGAGATTGATGATTTTGAAAGAGGCACATAATGGACCTTGTGCTATGCATCCAGGAGGGAGTAAGTTGTATCGAGACTTGCGAGAGCAATATTGGTGGCTTTGGGCTTAGCGAAGTGACCGAATTTGTTAGGAGATGTTTGACATGTCAACAAGTGAAGGCCGAGCATCAACTACCTTCGGGATTGTTACAGCCGGTAAAGATACCACTTTGGAAGTGGGAAAGGGTAACTATGGACTTTGTAAGTGGGTTGCCGTTGACACCTTCTAAGAAGGATTCGGTTTGGGTGATTGTGGATAGACTCACGAAATCTGCTCATTTCATACCTGTCCGAACCGATTACTCACTTCAGAAGTTGGCGGATTGTATGTGGCAAAAATAGTCAGTTGCATGGTGTGCGATATAGATAATTTCAGACCGAGACCCAAGGTTTACATCTCGGTTTTGGTAGAAGTTGCATGAGGCATTGGGAGCGATTGGATTTCATCGGCTTTTCACCCTCGATCGGATGGGCGATCGAGAGGGTTATTCAGATTTTAGAGGATATGTTGAGGGTTGTGCTATTGAGTTTAAAGGCATTTGGGAGGACCATTTGCCCTTAGCGGAGTTCGCGATATAACAACAGTTATCAAGCAAGTATTGAGATGGCTCCATATGAGGCACTATATGGGCGAAGGTGTCGCCGCCTACTTGTTGGGCGTAATTGGGGAAAGGCAAATACTTGGACCAGAGTTGGTGGCGAATCTTGAAGACAACATTAAGGTAATCGGGAAGAGGTTAAAGAGGCGGGGATCGACAAAAGTCTTATCCGATCTGAAGCGTAAGGATATTGAATATGCGGTAGGAGACATGGTCTTTTGAAAGTTTCGCCTTGGAAGAAGATCTTGAGCTTTGGTAAGAAGGGTAAGTTGAGCCCACGGTTTATTGGGCCTTATCGAATCATTAAGCGGATAGGGCGGTGGCTTATCAACTAGAGTTACCTCGAGCTGGATCGCATTCACGATGTCTTCCATGTGTCCATGCTAAGGCGATATCGTTCGACCCAACTCATATCGTGCGATTCACGAAATTGAGGTGCATCGGATTTGACCTTTGAAGAGGAACTGTGCAAATACTTGATCGTGATGTCAAGGTGTTGAGAAGGAGGTCGATCCCATTGGTAAAGGTACTTTGGAGGAACCATGGCAAGGAAGAAGCTACTTGGGAGACCGAAGAGGCAATCGTCGTGATACCCTCAACTGTTTGGACCGGAGTAAATTTCGAGGCGAAATTTCTTTAAGGAGGGTAGAGTTGTAACATCCGATTTTCGGGTTTTTCGCGATTCTTGATATTTTAAGTAAATTTCTAAAATTTGGTAGGTGATGATGGAATTCATAATTTGGGTATGTAAATGGGCTTATGGAAGGCCCATGAGTTGGCCAAAACCGGTGGAATTTTTAAATTTTGGACTTAGGAGTTAGGGGTTACGGCTAGGTGCCCTTATATTAAGTTGTGGGTAAAGTGTATCACAAAAGATCCTCCGCAAAGTGGCTAAGTGGCGCCACTAGGGAGCTTTAAAGGTGGCGTGTAAGTGTTGGGGAAGACACAGGATCGATTCCTGTGTTGGCAAATAGGAGTATTTATTTTGTGTGCGGGGAAGGGTAAGTGTTGGAACTTAAGTGGATTACGTAAGAGGAGAGAGTTGGATCAAGTCAAATGCATAAATTAAGGAGGGATAAGGGAGAGATTTTAGGGATGTGATATGGAGATAGAGTTGGCGAATAAGGGAGTTTGGAGAGGGATTTTCGGCAGGGGGTATTAGGTTAGTAATTTCGGCATTAGGGTCTTAGTTGTGCCGATTTTGTTCTTTGGTGTGTAGCTTTTCTCTCTTTCTTTTCCAGCCGAATCTACCTCCCTTCTACTCAATTTTCTTCCTTTTCTTTCTTTCAAATCAACCCACTATTTCCTTTCATTCACCATTGTTTTCCTTTATCTCTATTTTTGCCGAAGTGCATAAAAAGCGAATCGGTGAAGATAGGGGTGCCGATTCTTTGTGACCAGCAACCTTTTCTTCCTTCTCAATAGTTGGCATTCGATTCCTTTACCTTTTAGGCATCCGGATTCAAGAGGAGAAAGACGTGGTAAGTGTTCAAACTCTAAACAATTCCTAGTGTAGCTTTGGTCAAAAGCGAAACTCCAAGTTTAGGGAGATGGCCGAATATGGGCATAGACTCTATGGGGTCTTCTTTTAATATTTTTGGTTTATTTATTGAAGGAGCAGCAAGGTGTAGTGTCGATTTGGAGTAGCTTGGATCGTGGGAGTAGCTAGGCCTAGTCATCAATCGCGACAAAGGTAAGGTGCCTAAGGCCATTATGGATGGTGGCGAATGTGTAAGTGTTAATATTGGAAAGTTCTTAATTTGGTTCAATTATTGCGAGCTAATCTATTTAACAATTGATTATAGGAGAAATCGCATAGGAGATCTCGTCAAGGAATATCGCAAATCAGGTGTGTAACAAACCCTTTTATAGCTTAAAGCAATAAAATGCCGAAAAGCGAAATGCTTAAAATTACGGCATTTCGAGGACTTATGAGCAATGACGCTCACTAGTTAGTTAGAATCGATGAGGCGGTGATCGAGAACGATGGAAACGGTAAGAATGTGATTTTGGCGTTCTTGGTAAGTTGGGCCTCGAGGGGAAGTGAGGCCCATTGGGCTTTCGGCCCATTTGGGTAAAATTGGTGAAAACGAAATCATTATATGGCATGATAAGACTATTAAAACCGTTATGGAATATAGGCTAAATGGGCCAAGATGACGAAATTGGCTAAGTAGGGCCCATTAGGGTTTTGGGCCCAATAACTCGATTTCGCTAAAAATGGGCCGAATCACTGTTTAACCCATGGATTGTTAGTAATCGTTAATGAACATGGAAACCCTAATTTTGGTAAAATTATGAGATTACCCTTATACCATGAAAATGACCGTTTTGCCCTTAGGTAAAATGACCATTATACCCCTAGGGTTTATGTATGATTTTAATACATGGGATTTTGATAAATATGGTATGTATGATATGCACATGAAATGTATGATATGCACATGATATGTATGATATGCACATGAGGTAATCATAAATGCATTGGGTTGGGTTTTATATGGATGGAGGAAGTGAAAAGGGCTTATGCCCCAAAAGCTTATCAAAAGGGCTTATGCCCCATTATAAAAGGGCTTATGCCCTAGTTATTGAAAGGGCTTTTGCCCCGATTATTAAAAGAGGCTAGGCCTCGGTTATATGATAAAGCACTATGCCGCCAAGGGAGAGTTTGGCGGGGTGGGTCGAGTTAATCCCACATGGTGTGTTGGTTGGTGCGGGTGGAGAGTAGCGGATGGTGGGTTGAGTAGTCTCCCAAATGGGTTGCATTCTTTCATTGAAATTATATGTGACATTGAAATGGGCCTAAGGGCCATACCGTTTCTGATAAAGGCTTGACCCAAGAATATGAAATATGAAAAGGCTTGCCCATAGATTATGAAATATGAAATATGAAAAGGGCTACTGACCCGATGCATGATCGAGATTGGATTTGGGCTTAGACCCAACAGTACGTTATTATTTTGGGCTCTGAAAGGGGCTTGTTGCACACTGAGTTTCCAAACTCACCCCCCCTTTCCTTAACCTTGCAGGTGAGCCTTGATGTGGAGACTTGGGCCGGAGAGGATTCAGAGTGGCCACGGTGATCATCTTTGGGCTTTTAAATAAGTGTTGGTTTTCATTTAATTTCCTTTAATTATTATTTATTTTTGGGTTGTAATAAGGCCAATTTTAACTTTCCTTTTATTTCTTTTCGGAATTATTTTAATTTTAATAACTTTAAAAATTGGTTAATAATTATTCAAATGGGCTAGACTTAGGACGTGTTTTCAAAATGATACTTGTTTTCAAAATATCTCAACACCACGATTAATCGATTTATCAAAGACGTCCACTTAAACAAATTTAAACTCGATATAACAAAGTGTGGCTATGGTTGTGGGCATGTCTAGGATTGGATCCAATTAAAGAGCTTGGTACTTAAGTAGCCTTCATGGCTCACCTCCTCTGTCTCGGATATCTACCTGGTGCCCAGCTTCCATATACTTTGTTAACTCAATAAAATGTATGGTTTTAAAACACTAAAACGGAACGTGGGTTTTCAACTCCAATGTGGCACGTCAGATTCGGCCATAACGTCTGGGCTGGGTTTGGGGTGTTACAATGTTCGAGTAAGTCCATGGCATCGATTTGTGATTTTGATATGCATTTACAAGTAAGACCCTATCTGGGACAGTGGCATCTGTAACACCCCGTACCCGAGACCGTTACCGGAGTCGGACACGAGGGGTTCACAGACTAAATTCACTTATTCTCACAGTCCATTTTGAAAATTTCCAGACAGCTGACTAACTGCATCACTGTCACCTTAAAAATCATATCTTGAGTTCCAAAACTAGAAAATCAGTTTCGTAATTTTTCCCTGAAACTAGACTCATATATCCATCCACAAATGTTTTTCTAAAATTTTTGGTTGAGCCAATTAGTACAGTTTATTAGTTGAAGTCTCCCCTGTTACAGGGTTCTACTATTCTGACCTTCATGCATTACGACTTGGATATCTCCCTATACAGAGCTTCAATACTGATGCCGTTTGTTTCTATAGAAACTAGACTCGAAAAGGAATCTATACATATATGGAATGACTTCTAATTATCTCTGGTTAATTTATAATGAATTTAAAAAGTCAGATCAGGGGATCCAGAAATCGCTCTGGCCCTGTTCCACGAAAACTTAAATATCTATTAAAATCCGACTCATATGACCGTTTTGTTTCTTCCATATGAAAGTAGATTCATCAAGGTTAGATTACATAATTTATTCACTA
Organism: Gossypium arboreum; assembly: GCF_025698485.1. Classification (NCBI taxonomy): domain Eukaryota; kingdom Viridiplantae; phylum Streptophyta; class Magnoliopsida; order Malvales; family Malvaceae; genus Gossypium; species Gossypium arboreum. Next base: position 70,911,464 of record NC_069079.1, on the reverse strand, counting down.
TTTAAATCCATTCCTACTATTTTTAGTGATTTTTCAAATTCACACCACTGTTGCTGTCAGCATCTGCCTTTACGGTAGACTTTACCTATTACACAGTTTCCATGATTCAACTAACCCTTTAGCATATATAGCACAAAGTATGATCGTGATTAACCATTCCAATGGCCAATCATTGCCAAGCATATCCACACCTCTCAATAACCATATACATAAAAAATGATTATAACATTATGCTCAAATATATATATAAGCCATTTTCGCATGGCTATCCAAATTTATACAAAACCGAAGGGTACATGACCCACAACAAAAAGGGTAGTCCTATACATGCCATTTCAAAGTTCAACCAAAATGTACCAAAAGGGGTTTGATAGTGTGGACGACTTGACTTGACAATCCCGAGTCCGATAGCTGACGAACCAAAATCTATAAAACAGAGATTCAAAGAAACGGAGTAAGCATTAAATGCTTAGTAAGTTTGAGCCATAAAATTTGACACAACTAAAGTGTAACATTCATATGGCTAAACGAATAATTTCATATGCACAAATTCTCAATATCATACTTACTTCACATTACCAACCCTTATATTCATACACAAAAGATCAACTTAGCCAAAGGCCGGTAGCTCATTTATCGACTGAGCGAATACTAATTGTAAGGGATCAACTAAATCAATGCATATACGAGTCATACCTTATTGCTAGGATTTTTATGAGCATATTAATTGAAACTACTACAGCAAGGTCGCTCATTCCCAAGCCAAGTACCTTCGGGATTTAACCGGATATAGCTACTCGCTCAATGCCTTCGGGACATAGCCCGGATATAGTAACTCGCACAATTGCCTTCGGGACTTAGCCCGGATATAGTAACTCGCACAAATGCCTTGGGACTTAGCCGGAACTAGTCACTAAGCATAAAATGCCTTGGGACTTAGCCGGTTATCATCCAAATATTCATGCACATATCAATAAATCATGACACATCTATATTTCATTTTCATAATTAGAGTTCAAACACAAGTCGCGTATTAAGCATTCCCATTTTCGGCTCACTAGCCACATACAAACAGCATGGTTTAGTTTGCTTTATGACACGATCTCTATGCACATACGGCTACCCGTCATACGTATAGACTAATTAACTCAACATATAATTCAAGTAGAATCATCATATCACTGTATATTTGTTATGCTCATACATCATGACTTAATCAAATCATAACTAAATCTCATTGCTCGAAAACTTACCTCGGATGTTGTCGAACGATTTCGATGGCTATTCGACCACTTTTTCCTTCCCTTTATTGGATTTAGTTCCCCCTTGCTCTTGAGCTAATTCAAACAAATTTAACTTATTAAAGTCTCATTATGCTAGCTTATAGCCGAATATGACAAGGAGTTTGATAGGTCATATGGCCACCTTTAGCTCAAATACAAAATGGTCATACACATTTTTAATCACATTGAGCAATTTAACACAATTAATCCAACATTTCCTCATCTACACCTTTATAACATGTACACCTTTATGACCGGATACACATATCATTAACCTAATATCACTTAACTAAGCACTTTAACAAGTTTTCTTTAACTATACACACATTCGGCAATGACAAAGACAACTTAACAAACCTCAAATTCAACTTATAAACAATATATACTCAATATTCAAAGCATTTAACATCACTTCATCATAATCTTACATCATGGTCGAATGCTCCTTTTAAACCATTTACCCTCACAAAGCATAAATTTCATCATCAAGCTTACAAGCTTATAATCCCATGAATTATAACCTCCTAATATTCATCCAACTCTCACTCATTAGCTTCTAACATAAATCTCAAAATCTATAGTTCCTTTTTTTTTTCTACTCATGACCGAAATCTTCAACAACACCAAATGAAAATATACTTCATGGATCTAAGGTAGAACCAAGAAAGGAACTCATAAATATCAAGGTGTAAGCATCTACCATTGTTCATCTAGATTTAGCATGAAACATAACCATCACCCTTATTAATCTCCATAACCGAAAACCTTACTCAATCCAAAATCAAAATTTCAACATGGGTTACCAAAAATAACTTGATAACTCACTCAATATCAACTAAAATTTCAAGGACTAGCATAAACTTTCTTACCTTAATATTCACTTAAGATGGCCGATTGCTTCATCCCCTTCTTCCTCTTTTCAATTCGGCCAAGAAGAACCAAAGAATGAAGCATTTTTTTTTCTCTTCTAGTTTCAGAAAAATGGGGGAGCAAGGATGAAACAACTTTGGTTTCTCCTCCCACTCCCCACATATTTTATTGTTCTTAACACAACATGTTGTCATAAACTTTTCATAATATGTTTTTACCCATCACAATTTGTCTATCCACCTTGTCATGGCCGGCCACTACTATTTAAGGGGGAAAATTGACATGCAAGTCCACCTTTATGATTATATGCACTAATAGATCCTTATAGATTAACCTATCACCTTTCAAAAGTGTCACACATAAGTCCTATTAACTAAATTCACGTGCAATTAACTAAATCGAAGCTTAAAACTTTCACACATTCATATTCACATATTTTAGACAATAAATATCATATTCAAATAATTTAGTGACTCGGTTTAGCGGTCCCGAAACCGCTTTCCGACTAGGGTCACTTTAGGGCTGTCACAGCATCGATATACGGTTACATGGAAGACTACGTCTAGGACGTTGGCATTATAAGATTTATGTAATTATCCAAGTGTCCTATCCAATTCCAAATGGTTCATCGGGAAACGGTAAACCGCATACGGATTGTATAAATGGACAGGTATGAGTTAATTTGATATTTACTTAAGACAAGGTAAGAAAGTGTTATAGTTGTGTGCTATAAATCATATATAAAGAAAATGAGGAACCCATGTGTATTTTGATATGTGTATTCGGCTTGTGATGAATAATTTGTGTGGTATTGAAATGTCATTTAATATGAGTATATGTATACTTTTTGAATTCGGCTATTTAGATATAAATTATACATGGGAAGACTTTTGATAATTCTAGAATTGCATAAAATAGTAAATGGATGTATGGTTGTTTTGGCTGTTAGGCTTGGAAATGGAAGTTGATTTATAATGTATTAGGTGATTGTATATGTATTCGACTTAGTTAGTGAATAATGTTAATGCATTTCGTTTGGTTAATAAAAATCAAATATGTTATTGATTAGTTACTGCTTATAACTTACTAAGTTGTGGTAGCTTACTTTGTGTGCTACGTTTATCTGTTTTATAGATTTTGAAGGCAAGCTGCAAGTTCCGGGATCATCAGCCAAGTGCATCACAGTATCTACAGCTTTGGTACCTTTAAACTAAACTTGAACTACGGCATGTATAGGCTATTTTGAAGCTAATTATTTGAAAATGAATATATAATAGCCATGCAAAAATGGCTTAATTATTTTGCTTGATTTTGGGTTTCAGGTCAATTAAGGTTTAGTACTATTTTGATCTAGGTGTCGTGTGCTATGAATATTTATAAAATGTGTTATATGGTCATATATTAAGGTGGGTTATGACCTCGTTTGGAGCATGGTAGAATTGGCCATAAGCATGATTAAATGGTTCGGTCAATGTTTTGCATAGATGAAACCTATATGAATTTGATATATTCGGTCATAAAATGGAATTGAATATGATGGTTAAGTTTGAGTTGTGATTTGACAATGCCTATATATATATATATGTTTATGACAGTTTGTTTGATTTGTTGGTGCATGGGATTTAATATTACATGTTTAAGTTGATACTATGATTTTGCTATTAAATAGAGTCATGACTAGTAATAAACGGACCATAGCTTAAAATGTCTGAATGGTGAACGTGTTGATTTTTTTGTTACAAATGAAGTTATTTGAAATGGTTTTGATCAAATTGTGACTCGGCAATTAAATATATAAATAATCATGCATGTGGAATTGACTTGATATATAATTTATCTTAAGGTGTACATGCTTATAAACATATACTTGATAATGTCTAATAATGTGTTCGGTTATGCATGAATAGGGAATATATATATTGTGTTATAACGAGTTTTACATTAATAAGATAAAAATGCTGGTTATGAGTACGAAATATATATATATATATATATATATTCGGTATATGTTTTAATATGTTTATTAAATAAGTATTGATTCTTAAGATGGGCAAATAAGGTTAGAAATGAATGAATGTTAAGCATCATGGATGATGTACATACATTCAGTTAAATGAAATGAAAATGACAAATTGAACGATGACTTGTACATTAGTAGGCAAATAATAAGTAGTCAGCGTGTGTGTCTTTTCTTTTTATATAGTAAAATTTGACATAATAAGTATCATATTAAAAAGTCGATTTTGTCATGATAAAATTGGAATGAATTGATGTACTTGATTTTATGAATTCTATTTACCTGTGACTTTTCATTTGAGGTATGATTGTATACCTTGTAATAAAAAAAAAGAGTTGTATCCATATTATTTTTGGTTAGGTGATATTAATTAATAAATTGTCTTTCTATATTAAGATTGATTAGTTTATAAGTTGATACAAGTTATGCTTGTGATTATTCGAATCTATGTTTTGATCGGTAATAGCCCGTAACCCGATTCTAGCGATGGATACAGGTTAGGGGTGTTATATTTTATTGGTATCAGAGCTACGGTTTAGTAAGTTCTAAGATTAACGTAGCATGTGTGAGTTTAGCTATACATGCTATAATTATATACTGTGATAGTGTGATGACTTCTGACATTTGAAATGGTTTTTCATATAGTAAATATGTGACATCCCTAAATTGACCCTAGTCGGAAAGTGGTTTCGGGACCACTAAACCGAGTCATAATAATAATTAACCATCATAATTGATGCTCATTATATGTATATATGCATGTGTGAAAATTTCATGTTTGGATTTTGTTAATTGTAAGTGAATTTTTATCAAATAGGACTTATGTGAGAAAATTTAGAAATGTGCTAGGCAAATGTAAGGTGGCCTATTAATACATGTGGGAAAGTGTTGTCCTTGCATGTCAAATTAGACAAAATGAAGCATGATGGCCGGCCATACTATGGGTGGAAACATGTCTCCAACATGTTAGACTAGTGATGCATGTAGGAAACAATAAATTAAGAAAGTTAGCATTAAAGAAATGGAAAAAAGAAAATGATGATAACAAAAAAAAAAAGTGTTCATTCTCTCATTTTCTCTTTGCTTGGCTGAATGTACTAAGAAGAAAGGGGGGGGGGAAGCTTGAGAAAATCAGCCATGGGAGTTTGCTAGACTAAGGTATGTTGATGTTATCCATGAGATTTATGCATGTTTTTAGTTGATGGTTTGAGTTCCACCTTTACCATGAAATGGGGATGATATTCGGCCATGGGTGTTGTCTTCTTGGTATCATTGATGTTTGATGTTTGATGTTGTGGTGGTGAGGCATGAAGATGAGTTAAGGTTCAACTAAGGTGGATTTGTGGATGTTATTTGCATGCTAAAGGTAAAGCTTGTAATGATGCATGGTATAGTGTTGTATGGCATTTGGCCATGGTAGGAAAAAAAAAGGAAACTATGTTCGTTGCTCATGTCATTTGAATGAGAAGTGCTAGTAAGGTGAAGTACAAATGTTAGTGTTTGATTTACTAGTGTATATATGCATACTAGCCTAGTTGTGAACTTGAATCAAATTGGTGTTAAGTCGATACAAGCGACCTTACTTGTTGAATGTATCAAGTGTGAAATCGGCCTTAACATGAATGTGTATGTTCGGCCACATGAGCGAATACATATGTTGATGTGTATATTCGGCCTTAGGTAGCCTATTGAGGGCCTTAGCTTTTCCTTGATGCTTGAATGAATTGTATTGAATTGCTTGATGTAATATAAAATGTGCATGACCAATGTGTATCCAAGCAAAAGGGTGGCCATATGACCATTTAAACTCCTTGTCATATTCGCCATAAGCTAGCATAATGAGGTTTTAATAAGTTAAATTTGTGTGAACTAGCTCAAGAACTCAAAGGATCAAAGTTGGACAAGGGAAAGACAAAGTAATTGAATAGCCATTGAAAACGTGCGACACCATCCGAGGTAAGTCATTAAGCATATATTTGGTATTGATTTAAATGATCATAATATATATGCAATTGTGTTTAATGAATTGATGTGTAAATGAAAATGTATGTGTATGGAATGATGCCATTGTTGAATGTATAAAGGCAGCAAAATGCATAAGGTATTGGTCACGGCACTAAGTGTGCGGGTATAAATGGACACGGTGACAAGATTGGCACTAAGTGTGCGGGTTTAAAATTGTACAGCACTAAGTGTGCGAGTTTGATTCTATAGCACTAAGTGTGCGAGCTGAAAATATATAGCACTAAGTGTGCGGATTCACTATATGCTCTTGTATTACAATTGGCACTGAGTGTGCGACATTATCGAGTTAATCCGGACAGCGAATCGGGTAAGTACCTTGAGCTCATGACGAATAGGCAATATGTTCATGCTCGGGGTTGAGCTTGGTAAGCTTTAAATCTATGTGATGATTGCAATTGTGTGATTGTGGTGAAAATGAGTTAGTGTGTGAAAATGCCTCAAATATCTTATCGTATAAATATGAAATGTGGATGTATGGCTTGGTATGAGATTGAACCGAAAGGTCAGGAATTATGGTATAGTTCGATATGGATGAAGTACCTAGCCTTGTTTCATTGATTCACTTTGTGATGAATTTAGCTAATGGATAATTGTAAAGTGCTTATGACTTACTGAGTTATAAACTCACTCGGTGTTTTCTTGTCACCCATTTTAGGTCTCTTGGACTCGTATTGTTGCGTGCTCGGAACCGTCGTTGAAGTCATCACACCGGCTGAAATATTTTGGTATTGTCTTCGTTGTTGAAGAACATTTGGCATGTATAGGCTATTATATTTTGTTGAACTGTGGGTTGTAAACTTTAAGCCATGTGAAAATGGCCTATGTGGTCGTCGAGTGGGATGCTAGAACCTATAGCCACGAGTCTTAGAAACTTTAATTTTGATAAGGTGGCCATAATTTGTGTCATGTTTGATGGATGATTAAGGCCAAGGAAAGATTCATGAAATTGGCATAGTCTACTGCAGTAACTGTTGCGGACAGCAGCAGTGAGGTGAGATTGAAAAATCACTAAAAATAGTAGAAGTAGAATTAAATAGTGAATAAATTATGCAATTGAACCTTGATGAATCTAGTTTAATATGGATGGAACGAAATGACCATATGAGCAGTATATTGAGAGATATTAAAGTTCTCGTGAGACAGGGCCAGAACGGTTTCTGGGTCCCCTGTCATGACTTTGAAAATTTACTATAAATTATCCAGAAAGAATTAGAAGTCATTCCTTATATGTGCAGATTTCATTTTGAGTCTAGTTTCATTAGAAACAAACGGCACCAGTATTAAAGCCCTGTACAGAGAGATATTAAAGTTTTAACGCGCGAAGGTCAGTGTAGTCGACTCCTGTAACATTGGTGACTTTAACTAATAAACTGTACCAATTGGCCCAACCAAAAATTCTAGAAATAAATCCATGGATAGATATATGAGTCTAAATTCAGGGAAAATTTATGGAATCAGTTTCCGAGTTTTGAAACTCGAGATATGATTTTTATGGCGACAGTGACGCAGTTTTCCAGCCTGTCTGGAAATGCCAAATTGGTTGGTACCTTGAGAAGATTTGGCCCATTAACCCCTCGTGTCCGACACCGGCGACGGTCACGGGTTCGGGGTGTTACATTTTATTGGTATCCCGATAGAGCTGTAGCTGATGATGTCGAGAGTGTAGCACCTACTCCCGCGCAAGGGATAGCGCCAGCTGATTCTCGACCGTCTTCGAGTAATCAAGAAAGTGAGGCTAAACAAGCCTTCTATCAGATGATGAATGTAATGGCCTAAATTCAAGGTTATCGGAACAATGGTTTCGTAACCACAAATCTGATTTAAAGAGAAATTTATTTTAATATTTTTGCATGAAAATTGATATGATAGGAAAATCGTATGAAAATATTGATAGAAAAATTTTACCGATTTAGTGGTTAGAAAAAGAAATTATTGAAGAAATTGGGTAAAAACAAGATATCGGGACCTCTATCTTGTAAAACCGAGTCGAAAATAATTTTATAAATATTTATGAAATGTTATTAGTGTGGTATTAAAATTTCGTTAGGAAATTTTAATGTTTGGGTAGTCAATTAAATGAAAAGGACTAAATTGTAATAGGTGTAAAAGTTGTTAGAATGATTAAATAGCTTAAGAGTCTAATGAGAAAGAATTTAAAAGGCAATTAGACCCAAAAGTTATTTGGGCTGGACGGCAAGGGTATGAAATCAGCAGAAAAATTGATAAATTAAGGGTAAAATTGGAATATTGCAAAATTAACTAAATCAAGCTAGGACTAAATAGGAAATATCTAGATTTCTCTTCATTTCTCTTCAATTCCAGCAGCTAAAAACGCCATAGGAGGGTTCTCTAAGCTGATATTTCATAATTTTTGCACCAAGTGAGTTAATCCTTGCCTTTTTCTTGTAATTTTTGTGTTTCTAAGACTTTTATAACTAGGTCCTACTATTAAATTCATTAGTTTTTGATTTCATGTATGAAATTGAAAGTCACCATGGTTGAGTGCTGTAAGTTTTTGATGAAATAGAATGAAATTAAAGCTTTAATTTGTTTATGAGATGATTTTATTAGATAATTTCAATAGAAATTGATTTTTAGGACCTAATTGTGAAAATGCTTGGAATTAAAGTCTATTGCTGAAATTCTGATTCCTAAAGGTTGTAAACTAGTTTAAGGTGATAGAATAAAATATTAATTAAGAAAAATCAGTTCAATTGAGAGACTAATTGAGTAGGGACGAAATTATCATTTATTAAAAGCTTAGGAGAAAATGGTAATAAATAGCTTGTACAAAAACAGTTTGGACTGCGGCAGTAGACTAACTTTGAAAAATCACCATAAATTTTAGAAATCTAATTAGAAGATGAAAAAAATATGGAATTAAATCTTATTGAGTCTAGTTTCTCATGGAAGAAATAGTGTAAGCAATGGATTTGTAAATTTTGAGATATAATGAATTTTGTGAGACAAGTTTAGAATGAATTCGGATTCCCTGTTCTGACTTTGAAAAATTATAAAAGATTTAAGGAAAAAAATTAGGGGCTTAAATTTATATTTCTAGAATCCTTAATGAGTTATTTTTAATAGAAACAAACGAGAACATCATTTGAATTCTGTATGAAGAGATAATTAATTTTTAGTGAAGAAGGGTCAGAACTGTAGACATTAGAACAGGGGTGAATTTAAAGAATAAACTGTACTGATTGGCTAAACCAAAAATTTTGAAAATTTTATGGTAAGAAGATATGTGAGTTTAGTTTTAGGGAAAATTATTGGATCCTAATTTGGAGTTTTGTATATCAAAATAAAAATAATTTAGTGACTATGACTCAAGTAGACAGCTTTGAATGAACTAAAAATAATAGTTGAATTATAGAGAATGTTGCATATGAACATGAAATGTATTAAATTGATAATTAAATTTATTTATTTAGATCCAGAAGATTCAAATACGAAGCTAGATCGAGGAAAGAAAAAATTTCGGGATTAGTAGATTTTTTTTTTTGTTTACAAACAAGTATCAAGGTAAGTTCGTGTAACTTGAATTATATTCTTAATTGCTTGAGATTGTATGTTATTGATGTGAATATGATTTGAATGTTCATTGTATGAAAATTTATGAAACATTGATATATTTGATAAAATGGGAAGAAATCCCGATTGAATGAAAGGAAAATTCGATGGATCTCTGAAAAGGAATTGACGGTAAAAAGGATCTAGCCCGGATGGGTGATCCTATCTTGATATAGCCCTCCCGAAGAATATGTGTAAAATGGATTTAGCCCGGACGGGTAATCTGAATTAGGGTCTAAATTTAGCTCGGTGGTAATTGGATCCAAGCTCATTAGAGTAATTGTCGTTGCAGGGGATTTAGCCTAGACTAGTAATCCCGACAATACTCTATGAGTTTATATTGCAGGGGATTTAGCCTGGACTGGTAATCTCGCTGCAAGGTTGAGGTTCACGGGAGTGTGCTCTCTGAAATGGATATGTGTGCACATGAATATGAATTGACGAACCCGAAAATGTACACTAAAAGTGTATCTCTGAAAATCCATCGAAAATTCTAAGAAATTCAACGGGATAAATATGGAAAAATAACAAGGAAATGAAAATCATGGTATTGATGAGCTCATCAATCATAGTATATATTATTGGTACATGGAAATTATTGTACTAACTTGAATGTTGAGTTTGTGCATATTAGGGTAATAATGCATTGAATGGATATAGGAATGTTTATTGTATTGTATTGAAAATATTAGGTAAGTATAATTCTTGTTACATGAGCTTACTAAGCACAAAGTGCTTACCCGTTTCCTTTTTCCTGTTTTCTAGTGTTAACAAATGACTCGGAGGTCGGATTTGGTGGAGACACATCACACTATCAACCTCGGGACTTGGTATATAAAGAAACTTTATTTTGGAAATCAATGGCATGTATAAGCTAATAAAGTAAATGATTCTGTGAAATGAATGTAGAGTTAGCCATTGGTATGGTTAACAAACCTGGTTTTGGGTATGTGATGACGTTATTTTATAAATATGCATGAATTTATCTTGAAAATATGTTAAATTGGATTGGTTGATTTGGATTGGTCTCGATATAATATTGCAGGGAAGGTTAGATATCTGTAAAGGGATTATATTGAGTTTTCCTAAAAAAAAATTTTCATAAACTCTGGTAATACCTCGTACCCTATTCCGGCAATGAATATGGGTAGGGGGTATTACAATGAATGATTGGTTTACTTAATATATCTAGACTAATCCGGTTGCACAACAACCTCCACCCTTGACTAATCCATCTTCGATGCCTGCTGTACCTCAAGAAAGTGATCTGTTGAGATTATATAGGCCACCTGTTGATAAAATCAGGAAACATGAGGCTAAAGAATTTAAAGCTACCGATGAGGATGATGCTGAGCGGACTGGGTTCTAGCTTGATAATACCATCCGTGTGTTTGATGAGCTGTCCTGTGCACCAGATGAGTGCTTGAAATGTGCCATATCTTTACTTCAAGACACAGCATACCACTGGTGGAATACCCTAGTATCAGTGGTTCCAAGAGAGCAGGTGACCTGGGAATTCTTTCAGACTGAGTTCCGTAAGAAATATGTCAGCCAGAGATTTATTGATCAGAAGTGTAAAGAATTTCTAGAGCTAAAATAGGGTCGGATGACTGTGACGGAGTACGAGCAAAAATTCGTGAGACTCAATCAATATGCCAAAGAGTGTGTTTCCACTGAAGCCATAATGTGTAAAAGATTCGAAGATGGGCTGAATGAAGACATTAAACTATTAGTTGGCATGCTTGAGATAAAAGAGTTCGTGGTACTGGTTGAGCGAGCCTGCAAAGCTGAAGAGCTTAGGAAAGAGAAAATAAAAGCTGACTTTGAAGCTAGAGATGCACGTAAAAGAACACCCCGTAAGTCATTCTAGTCAGCATCAAAGAAGTTCCAAGATGATTTCAGCTGTTCTAAAGCCACTTTAGGTTATTCCAGACGGGATCAGAATAGACTACCAGTGAGCTCGAGAGCTACTTCGGTAGCGAGTGTGGGTAATGTCAGATCAAATAAACCTGAGTGTAAACACTATGGTAAACAACATCCCTGTAGTTTCAGTTGCATGATCGAGCTTGTTTTAAATGCTGATCGACAGATCATTATATTCGAGATTGCCCAATATTAGCTGAAGAAAATCCAGTGTAGAATACGAGATCAGGTAATACAGCAACTCGAGGTAGACCACCCAGTCAGAGAGGGACTAAAGATACGGCAGTCAGGTCTGAGGCTCGTGCACTTTCCAGAGACTATGCCATTCGCGCGCAAGAGGAGGCTTCATCCCCAGATGTTATTACTGGTATATTCACTCTTTATGATACTAATGTAATTGCATTGATTGATCCTGGTTCTATTCATTCCTACGTGTGTGAGACATTGGTATTCAGCAAGACTCTACCTGTTGAGTCTACTGAGTTTGTGATTAAAGTGTCAAACCCCTTGGGCCAGTGTGTATGGTTGATAAAGTGTATAAAAATTGTCCCTTGATGGTTCGAGATCTGTGCTTTTTGGCTAATTTAATGTTGCTTCCATTTGATGAGTTCGATATAATTCTGGGTATGGATTGGCTGGCTTTACATGATGCTGTTGTGAACTGTAAAAGAAACACCATTGATCTACAGAGCCAGAATGATGAAGTTATTCGGATTGAATCTGGTGATTTGTATGGTTCACCAGCAGTGATTTCTTCGATGCTAGCTCAGAAATATGTGAGAAAAGGGTGTGAAGCTTACTTTGCGTACGTGCTCGACAGTAAAGCAACTAAAAGAAACATTGAATCAGTACCTGTTGTATTCATTACTTGTTGTATGTGAGTATCCGGATGTGTTTCCAAAAGAATTACCAGGTTTGCCACCTATTCGGGAAGTAGAGTTTGGTATTGAGTTAGTGCTTGGGATGACAATGATATCCATAGCTCCGTATAGAATGGCACCTACAGAATTAAAAGAATTGAAAGTTCATTTGCAAGAATTGATAGATAGAGGTTTCGTTCAACCGAGTTTCTCTCCGTGGGGTGCTCCTGTGTTATTTGTGAAAAAGAAAGATGGAATTATGAGAATGTGCATCGATTACAGACAGCTTAATAAGGTGACTATAAAGAATAAGTATTCATTGCCATGGATTGATGATCTGTTTGACCAACTTAAAGGGGCTACAGTATTTTTGAAAATAGATTTGGATTAGGCTACTATCAGTTGCGGGTTAAAGATTCAGATGTGCCAAAGACTGCTTTCAGAACGAGGTACGAACACTATGAGTTTTTGGTTATGCCTTTCGGACTCACTAATGCACCTGCTGTTTTCATGGATTTTATGAATCGGATCTTCAGACCGTATCTAGACCGGTTTTGGTTGTATTTATAGATGATATTTTGATCTACTCTCACGATGAAGTTGAACATGCCAAACATTTGAAACTTGTGTTGTAGACATTGTGAGATAAATAGTTGTATGGAAAATTCAATAAATGTGAGTTCTGGTTAAGTGAAGTTAGTTTTCTGGGCCATGTAGTATTAGCATTAGGTATTCGGGTTGATCTGAGCAAAATTTCAGCCATACTTGATTGGAAACCTCCGAAGAATGTTTCTAAAGTTCGAAGCTTTCTAGGACTTACTGGTTATTATAGATGGTTTGTGAAAGGTTTCTCTATGATTGTAGTTCTGATGACAAAGCTGTTGTAGAAAGATGTTGTAACAACCCGATTTAGGGCCAAAACGGAACAGTGGTTTCAAAACCACGAATCTGAGGTTGAAAATTTTATGACTGGGTGTTTAATTTGATGTTTAGGACTAAATTGAAATAGGTGAAAAATGTGTGTTCTAGTTCATAAAGTACTTGATTGAAATGGGGGTTTTAAGTAGAGGTCCTTAAATAGTAATTAGACCATTATACTAGTTTGGACAAAAATACCTAAAGGAAGATAAAACACCATAGTTTTTAATGGAGGACAATTTAGTCATTTGGTAAATAAAATAATAAAATGGGAAAACAAAGCCAAAATTGGTATCATCTTCACCAAGCTTGGCCGAAACTCTCATAAACACCATAGCTAGGTTTTTCCCAAGCTTTCAAGCTCTATAGTAAGTGCATTCAAGCCCTGTTTTTAATGTTCTTTACATTTTTGAAATCCTCGTAGCTCGGTCTACCTATTTCTACCATTATTTAGAGTTAGGGTTTATGTTTAAAAATTTACCCATGAATGATATGCATGTATTTTGATGTTTGATGGTAGAATATGAATGTTTGAAGGTAGGAGAATGATCTTTTCTAAGCGATTTTTAGCGAAAACGAGCAAAACGGCATAATTGGTAAAAATACCAAATGTTCATAAGTACATGTTAGAGTGAGAATTTGATATTGTCATAGAAGAGAAAAATGTTCAGCATGTCATAAAACATAAGAATAAGGGCTGAAATTAAATTTCCGAGCCTAGGAGCAAAATCATAATTTTGTAAAAGTTAGGGGGCAAAAACATAATTTTTCCATAATGTGATTTTTGAATTGAAATAGATAGTATGAGTGTTAAATGAGCTACATGTGTTGTTTAGATCAAGAAAGGCGTGGAATCGACCTCGAACGGGAGAAAGAAAAGATTTTGGACTAAATTACAAAATTTCCATATTTTGCACCGAGGTAAGTTTGTATGTAAATAATACATTATCTTTATTTACGTTTTTATATTTCAGCATATTTTATATATATTGTAGCTGATTTTGAATCATAATCGACTATTGGAAGAATGGAAATAAGTATTAGAGGGTGAAATACTTCCTGGTTGAACCTTCGGAATCGAAAGATATATATGGTATGTAGCTAGTCACATGTATGGTGCCAAGTGCACATCATGTGTACAAGAGAGCTACGAGATACTATGTGGTAGCTAGGTCACATGTGTGATACGGGATGTATACCATGTAGACAA